>NC_031953.1:4178292-4372016 GCF_000303195.2 Fusarium pseudograminearum CS3096 | reverse complement strand
TTGACAGCTTCCTCTGTATCACCTCTGTAGTTGAAAGGGTTCCAGTTTAGTTCAGGCACTAACAGTCGTATACGAGCCCTGATATTAAATTCCTACCTGTTCTCTATACTGCAACTGCATGGTAGAGATTGGGATTGCCATTCGTTAGAGTTTTAGTCTCCGGAATTATGCCAAGTTCATATGCATATCGATTCAACATCTCCCTTGGACGATCCCCCCTTGGCCAATAAATCTATCTACGACAGCTTCATCTTGACGATGCAACCCCTTGATGGTTACCCAGAAACTGGCCATCTCTTAGACGCCTATGCGTTTCCCCTGGCTAGTTGCCGACATAACCGCGGACTGAAGTTTATTCCGCCAGCTCAGGAGGCCTGATCAACAGTAACCAACACCTTTAATCTATTCTCCGTGCTTTGATTAGTGACATATCTATTCGCCTCGGCACTCAAGTCCCGCTACAGTGGGGATGGGCGCTTCTCGACTCTGTTTTCTCGGCCGTTCATTGCCGGGAGCGTAAAATATTAATAGCTTTGGAATAGCCTCCCTAACACTGAAACATCCACTGAATACCACCACTCGATAAATAACAATTTCGGTTAACAATCTCAATCCAGACTGATTTTATGACCGGCAATAATCTTCGGGTTCTATCGCTTGGCAGCGCATTCGTCTAAACGTTCTGTGATGGTATTAATCGTGACTAGGTATCTACTGTGCTGTGCTCTCAAAGCAGTTCATCCATCCTATTAAGCCACTTACTCGCCCGTCTCCAAGTCCAGCTCTGCTGCAAAATCATATTTCAAAACCTATGACTGTTTTCAACGCCGTCGCTATGCTTTTGAACACAATCCCCGTGATGCTCCCAATATCTGTATGCAGTTCGCTTCCGTTGTCGATGCTGTCAACGGCAGCCTAGGTCGGTAAGCTAGCACTGCCTCCTCCTCCTCCTTTTTATTTGGTGATCCTTCATAGCCCAGCACGAATCAGTGAAGGCGCGTTAGCAGCTAAATCTGAGCCGCGCGTTATGGTTTCATCAGTTTGGCCATTTGAGCTGTATGACGTGGCACCTTCTTCATATCCAGATGGCTCCTTTGGCGTCCCATTAGCCTTTTGACTTTCGAGCCCCTGGCCGATTGGGGCCGCATTTCCCGTGGCACCGACCAGCCTGTTTGCGGCATATACATCCGCGACTTCATTTGCATCTTGCATGTTGACGTCGTCTTCATCGTTCATGACCATGCTAGGGTCTACGCAATCGTAGAAGAGCATGAAGACGCCAGGGGAAAGACTCAAGACAACATCCTCGCTGACTTGGGAGACATTGTGATCGCTCAAGCGCCACCAATCCATTTCGGGCTCTTCCCTTTCTTTCTCATCCGTACTGGTCTCCGACTGAGCACCAGCCTTATTATCAGGCACGTCATCCTCAGCTGCCTTGGTAGGAGGGCTGCGTCGTGGGTACTTGCGATAACAGATATAGTGGCCATTCTCGTGTCGCCCATAATGTGTCACCACCGCACGAAGCTCGTAAATGGGTCCTGCAAGCTTGCTTGAACCCTGATCGCCGGCTACCATCGATTTTCGAGGGTCAGTAACCCATTCTTCTTCCAGTCTCGACTTTTCGTCCAATGGATTCGAGCCAGTACTACCCAAGCACCAAGGTGCAAGATCTAGCGTCATGGGGAAATCGACTGGCGCTGAGTTCTTCATCATATTGAAGGTAGAGGGGTCAAACACCGAACGTTGCATATGAATCGCCAAACTCTTTGGTGGTCGAGAGATGACAATCTGCTTAGTCTTTGTCGAACTGACTTTGTTCTGAGCCGAGATCTTACACTTTTCGGTCAATGTCTTGTCGTCAAAGTCATCTTCTTCCAAGGCGAGCTCGACTGCCTCCAATCGCTGGTTTAGATGCTCTACAACTTTTTCGTTGGGTGACCCGTTTTCCTTCATCTTCTTTGACATGGCCGATAGTTGTTGCTGAGTCCTGACCAGTGTACATTTGGTGCACTCGACGTTCTCAATCGCCTCCACCTTGCTGTACGCATCCAACCGTTCATACAGGTCGTGCTGATTCTTGTTCAACCCCAGACTTAGCGTCAAGCATGTGAAGGGGATCATCGATAGTCCATCGGAATGACCACACTGGACACAGGCGACTCTTTGCGCGAGCATGCCCTCCAGTGGGTTATGAGGTAAGTTGTTTTCGGAATAATTAATCATACTTTGATAACCACTGTCGTCGCTGTGCTCACTCGCAGTTGTGTCGTCCTTGTCCATCTTAACTGCAAGGCCGGGGTGCTGAGGCTGCGCGCTTTTGACAGCTTTGGCAACACTTTTATCAATGTCGTCCAGTATTTTAGAATAGTATTCTTGAGCGTCTTGTTGTGTCCAGGTGCTCATGGACTTGAGTACGCCAGGCGTCCATAATGTTCTTCCGTAATTCGTCCCGTCGTTGAGATCGGCGATCAATGTTCGTAATGTTTGTGCAACATCTTGGTCGCCGCTGTCGTCGGACGCTTCAAGGTAGGCGGAGAGGTATTCAGGGAGGGGTTTGAGAGATGAAAGTCCCTGGAGGATGCTATTTTGGTAGCATGAGTTGTCCATATTACCGAGGCCTGGTGGGCAGAAAGGCTCGCCCTTCAATCCCAGAACGCTACCTGTTAGAGAAAGGGCGCGGCTCCGGACCTGGAGGACTGAGGACATGACACCACCAGAGCGGTCCAGCCCCAGGACCCTTCGCATCTTGTCGCTCTTAACATCGTGTCGGCTTCGTTCGGCGCGCAGCATTGGTAAGGAGGTTGTGGTCGTGGAGGTATCGGGTGTGTCTATCGCATCCAAGAGTCTCTCTGGGACAATAAATACGAGACCGTCCCAGAGACTTGTTCCCAATAAGCGTATTGACTCCTGGAGAGTGGTGGTGGAAGCATATAAGTTGTACGAAAGGGTGAGGACGACGATGAGACAGGATATCAGAACACTCGGTTGTGTGATGCGATCCCAGGGATTCTGTTGCGAAAGGAACCGTCGATGAGCTGCGACCTGGTCGTCGTAGAAGGCGTCGAAATCAGAATGTTGAGACGTCATTGCTGAAATGGACAAGTCGAATCTGGAGTCAAAAAGTCGCAAGCTCGAAGAGTCTTAGTCTCGCGCGCGACTGGGAAAAACGTGGGACCCGTGATCAAGTAAGTAGGTAGTTAACAGGAGTTAAAACAGAAGTTTGGCGCCGATCAAAGGGCAATCCATGGCCCAAGTTGGACAGGACAGATTGGAGTGAAAATGCGACAGGCAAGGGAAGGGAATTGCAGTGAATAAGGATAAAACGGAGGGATGGTCTGCATGGGCAATCCAAACTTCAAATGCTGTCTGTCTGT
This sequence comes from Fusarium pseudograminearum CS3096, assembly GCF_000303195.2. Lineage (NCBI taxonomy): Eukaryota > Fungi > Ascomycota > Sordariomycetes > Hypocreales > Nectriaceae > Fusarium > Fusarium pseudograminearum. Next base: position 4,368,639 of record NC_031953.1, on the reverse strand, counting down.
ATGGAATTACCAAGACAACTGACAAAGCAAGTGGCAATATTAAAAAAAAAATGTACAAGTCGTGTTGGAATTGTTGAATTTCAACCAAAGCTACGTTTAATTGATTGCCTATCAAACAGTGCTGATTGTGCCCGTTTTAGGTCTGACACTGTACTGTCTGTCCCTGTTGTGCCTGCATCACGAGTCCTGGAGATTATAACCATTTGTGATGATACAGTCCAGCGATTCCTTATAATTTACAAGATTAATTAAAAGTTAGTATGTGAGTGATTCAAAGTAACGCAAGAAATCTGTCAGATAAAATATCTCATCGAAATTTGATAATTGTTCGCTCATCAACGCCAGAAAATAATAATCTTCCAACCACTTTAGTCGCGAGCTGCCTCATAATCTTGACCAAACAAGGAATGCGCCAAAGAATATATATATATGTACAAAGAAAAAAAAAGCGTTACTCATGTTTCGTTTCATAAAAATCATAAAGTTGATAGCTTGCCACAAGGCTTTCACGTTTGTGGTTTTGCAGGGATAACATAGGCCAACTTTGGCTCCTCCACAGCAGCATTCTCGAAACCAGACCACATGCAGAGCGACACTGGAGTTGCGGGAAGCTCTACAGGACTGCTTCTCTCTTCAACAATCGGAGCAAGTGGTGGATAGGACGGCGTGAATCCAGCCGTGGTTGGCGTGACGATAAACTTGTCATTAGGGCCACGAGCGATGTGAAGATGTCGGGTGGCTGGTGAACCTCCATCGGAGAAGTATCCCCACGACTCTCGGGTAAGGGACATCTCAGGGGTATCATCGGTTCTCTTCTTTCGGAACCACTTCAACCATACAAAGATGCCTATTCCTGCAAGACAGCAGACGCCAGCAACAGTGCCCGCAGTCACTACCCCTGTTGGACTGATGCCACCGTCCTTTTTATCCTCCTCATCTTCATCTTCTGGGACAGATGATTCCTTTTCTGGGGCCGCGGCACTGGTAGACGGTGGTTGTACGACTCTCCCGGGAGCCTCTGATGTCTCGATTGCAAGAACATCCGAAGTTGCGGAGGATGTAGCCGTGGACGTTGCAGTAGGAGATGATGTCGATGAATACTCAGGAACAGGTAGAAGGAAGGCATAGCTTTCATCTTGGTCTTCGTCTAGCACGCATTCCTTGTCGTCTCTGCAGCTGTATCCAAAGGGGCAGCATCTCTTCCTTCCACTTTTGCTCCCACATCGTTTTAGTTCTTGATTAAGTGCCAGTGACTTGACCTCAGCTTGCGGGTTCGTCAATGGATTCTGTCTCTCGATTTGACAGGTAATGGGCATTATGATCTCGCATTCTCCCCTAGAGTTCTTTGGGCAGCATAGAGTGGTTGTGTTTGCAGCAAGCACCTTGCAGACGGATGTCGAGGAACAGCAGAAATCCCCTGGAAGATCGTTTCCGCACCAATGATCTCCAGATATTGGACATGATCCATCTCGCTTTTTGTATTGTGATGGGAAGTCCATGAACGATGATGGGGCTTCTTGAGGGCTGTCTGGCTCCTCAATGGAGAAGACTCTGATGTGAGACTCGACAGCAGCAGGGCTTGCTGGAGCAAGTAAGAAAGAAGCCAACACAAGGAGGACTCTGAGGAGATGTCTCTCGTGAGGCAGTACAGAGAAAGCCATGATAAGTCTACATGGAAGACTGAAAACAATTTGCTGACGGTCTGCAACTGAGAGAAGGAGAAGAGAATAACTGGCAGTAGTGAAAGCGAGGCGCTTCGAGTGCAGACGCCGTGCAGCAGTTCTTAATGATAAAAGAACGAAGGGGAGATGAAAGAACTATACCAATGCCATGCTTGCACGACGTTTTCCATTGTTAGTTGCTGCCCTACAAGGATCACAGACATTTTTTCACTTGAGAAGTGTTGGTTCTGTTCAGTTGTAAGCAGCAGCCAAGTCAGCCTCGAGAACAGGGGGGAGGGGATCGCCTGGCGACGCCAATCACGAAGTCATCCTAACCGCGGGCGCGACAAATAGCGTCACTAAGAACCCCTGAACAACCCAAAGCTCTGGTAGCGAGGCCAAAAGTGTAGGATCAAAGACTCAGAATGCAGGTTAAAAAGGTCAGCGCTTAAACAAGTGGGGGAGGGATTCAGCGAGAAACGCGTTATTGGAAGGCAAGACAGCCACTTGGCCGCGAGTCGGTTCGAGGTCAAGGCCAAGGCTTGATCGAGTTGAAACGAAACAGGCAAGAGTGTTTGCTCAAAGATGCCTCGGGTCGTGATATTGGGCTTGTAGATTAAGAGTTGAGGTTGAGGTCGAGGGTCAAGGGAAGGGTTAAGCAAGAAACCAAGTGGCGCTCTGATATGACAGACATCCACCAGTTTAGCCCCGAGACTGGTGATGAATTGAGCCCTCAGAATCTGGTTGACACTAGTCAGTCAAACACATTATCACAATCATGCCAGTTACTTAGGCACCTTGCTAAGATAGCAGTATGGGCAATTCAAAGGGAGTACAAAATTAACATCGTGAGGAAAAGAGCTGGAGCTTGGTTACAGAGGACTAAGCTACTATGGTAAGTACCTAGCATCCAGTGATCCATGCTTAATGTATAGACCCCACCATCTTTCTAGCATTAGACATGGTATCCCAGTAATAACCGGAAGTGACAGCTCGTTCTCTTTGTTCAGTCTCGATCATGAATAGCAGGCTCACCGTAAAGGCACTTAATTGATGAATTGAGAAGGATAGAAGTGCCAATTGCATCCTTCAGGCCCTTCTTTACTTTAATTTACTTCTTTTTAACTGCTATACCCCTGACTAAAATCGGTGCACGTACCCTGCTACATGCTTCTAAACTGCCTCTAGGTTCCTGTATGACGCCCTTTCCTTTGTCGGCTCCATATCCGTACTGCTACCTGATAGCTACTAGGCAAGTAGACGGCACAGCCCATGCTTGCTTGGAGAATCATCCAATTATACTCATATCACTGATCGCGGGGTTGCCGACCATTTGCCGAGACGTTGATAATTCGATCCATGGATGGTACGACCATCAACTTTAACAAGTCCATTAGCTGTCTCTTTGCTATCCCACCACTATTGAAATTCGTCAATTGTTTGTTTCCAAGCAACATCATCACCCGCAATGCTGCTCAGCCGACTAGCTCGCAGCTCAATGTATGCATCCTCCTCCAAAAACATCCCTGTCTTATTCAAGTCTCACTCACATTCTATCACTAGTTCTGGGCTGTCGAGTCGACAAGCTGCCTTAGCCGCCAGATGCATACAAAAGCATACTGCCGTTGGCTTCAACTTGGCCGCACCACCAATAGCAGCACTTATGAGATGGAGTTCAACTGGGAGCGAGACTGAAAGAGCAAACCCAGTCAAAGCTGAGACTGTCTCATTCGACGATGGGTCCACCAGAATGAGGATACTGCGTCCTAGAGAGGACGGAAGCACCGAGCATCGTACTTTGTAAGTCTCACAATGCCTCCAATCGCGCTTATTGGATCAATATCGGTCGCTGACATTTGGCCCTCCGTGGTGGTGCAGCCATAATTTGTGGTTGCGGTAAGTTAAGCAGGCAGCCGCGCTTAGTCGCTTGATGTGATGCGCTTATACATTCCTAGGGATAACTGCCAATGCAGTGAATGTGTTAATCCAGACACAAGGCAAAGGAATTTCGACACTTTCGAGGTTGGTGGAAACTTGTCCATCCACCTCCTATGCAGTGACTGACCGATTGACAGCTGGACTCTGTCAGACCTCAAGAGTTTTTCCAGCATGAAACGCATCTCGAAGTCAGGTGTATGCATGATCCTGATCCTGTAACGGAGATGCCTGTTTCATTTTGCTGATTGTTGGTAGGGGATGATGACCACAGAAGCATTCATCCCTGGGAATGGCTTGAATGCTGGTTCCCTGGCGGATTCATGAAGGAGGTCCGTATAGATGAGTATGTTTCCAACACTGCTGGCTCATAAATTCAATCGCTGACAGGGTAGGCCACCTCAAGTATGGAGTAGTCGTATCGCAGAGAACCCCCCAAAGGTCGACTACCGCCTAGGAGCCGAGCAGATCATGGCCGATTTGACAAGAAATATTGTAAGACCCTTCAACCACGGTATCGCATATGGCTTGAACTTGAAATCTTACAAATTTAGTGGGTTTATGGTTTTTGTCTTGTCGAAAACGCTGAGCCGACTCCCGAAGCAACGCAGGCCTTCTTGGAGAAGATAGGACCAATCCGCAACACTCATTATGGAGGGTTCTATGACTTTGTCCCTGACCTTGCTCTAGCCGACACTGCGTACACTAACATTGCCCTCGCACCCCACACCGACACAACCTACTTCAGCGAGCCTGCTGGCCTACAGGCCTTTCACTGTCTTGAACACGAAGCGCCTCCTGGTCACAACCCAGACGAGCCCCTGGGTGGCGAGTCTCTGCTCGTCGATGGTTTGCAAGCTGCCAGATTGTTGAAGAGGGAAACTCCGAACTTGTTTGATACCCTCCGAGATATAAGAGTCCCTTGGCATGCAAGCGGAAACAAAGGAATAGCTATTGCGCCCGATCGTACTTATCCCGTTATCGAAGTCGACAACGAAACTAGAAGGATCAACCGCATTCGTTGGAACAACGATGATCGTGGTGTTGTGCATCTCTTTGACTCGCCGCCCTGGTATGTGGCGGCTCGCCAGTGGAATGATATCATAAACCGAGAAAGAAGTCAATATCGGTTCAAGTTGACGCCCGGTACCATAGTCAGTAAGTGAAATGGAACATAATGCACTCAGTGGTAAAAAATGCTAATCACTCATTGTCTAGTTTTCAACAACTGGCGAGTGATGCATGGACGAACCGCCTTCAAGGGTACTCGCCGTATCTGCGGAGCATACAGTAAGTTTTGATCACTTGGATGGGCGAGCTCACTTCAAAGTGGCAGTCTTCTAACTGCGTACAGTACCCCGCGATGACTTTGTTTCTCGTTATCGAGAGACAAACTTTGAGCATGATCGAGTTATTAGGCACAACCTTAACCTGTGCGCAGGTCATGGGTCAAGTACGATTCGAAAAGATTCACCGACGCCAGATCGCCTCAAAAGGATATGGAACTAAGATTCTCGAGTTCCCGGTTCCAAATCCAAACCTGAACTTGATTCTGAACATTAGAGGTTGTTTTGGGAGCTATCATATTGTAGCAACAGGGAGACATAAATAAGAAACCGTTTGTTTAGTTTCATATGCGCGAAAACATTCCATGATGGATGGATTGAAATGATATTGTCTACCTACAGGTATATATTTTTATCCGTCAATCCCCAGGCTAAATAGACAGAGTTTAGCACTGACATGAACCATTGATAAATGGTGGGGCTTTGATGCCTCTACCCCGCGATTGATTCATGAGGTGTCCAGCTCTGGGGGCTTTCAGTGCATGCTTGATAGACTTGGCTCGGTGAGACAAGGAGAATTAGCCGGGACCGAAAGCTGCATTGCTGTACTGCCGTACTAAACACCCTGACCCTGCCAAAGGTATTGGAAAGTCATGAGCACAACGTGGACTACCTACTTAGATAGACTACGGAAAGCACTGCAGATTCAAGTCCTACAACGGCTAATCTTGCGATGAAGCATCTTGATAGGTGCGCCAGACGGTGGAGACGAGCTTGTGCCTTGTGAACTTCAAGATATGTTGTCAATTTGGGTTCCACTACAAGGGACCAGGGCCAACAGAGATGCTGCTGTTTTGCTGTGTTTGGTTCGTCGATACAGTAAATGTCGCAAACTGAGAATGGAAGCTTATATCCATTGGCATGATAGCCGAGGCGCCTGATGTTTGGTTAAAAGCTTACGGGACACTATATAAAGCGTCAAGATGCCCTGCACATGCTGCGTAATAACCTTGTTGACTTGAACCTTTCTCACTGCAACTCACCATACAACTCATCTTTTCCCAATTCAGCTCATTTCGAAGCCATCATGGATTCAAGGACAGGAGCATTCCATCATGGCAACTTTGGTATCCCTGATACTTCCCGAGTCATGTCGCTCTTCTCTCTGAAGGGACGCACAGCTATTGTCTCTGGCGCTGGTGCAGGTATCGGCCTGGCTATTGCTCACGCGCTCGCTGAGGCTGGAGCCAACGTGGCTATCTGGTACAACAGTAACAAGCAGGCGCTGGCGGAAGCTGAGAATATTGAGAAGGAATATGGTGTTAAGTGTGAGTGCAACCAACCCTGGTTTTTCACCGTGAGGTGGCTTATATAAAACTAGGCCGAGCATACCAAGTCAATGTCATCTCACCTGAGGCGGTTGAGCAGGCCATCAACGACATCGTCGCCGAGTTCAACGGTCGACTAGACATCTTTGTAGCCAACAGTGGCATCGCCTGGGAAGACGGCGCTTTCATTGACGGCCCTACTGAGAGAGCCCGTCGTGTTATGGAGGTCAACGTTGACGGCGTCATGTGGTGCGCCAAGAGCGCAGGGGCGCATTTCCGAAGACAGAAGAAGGAGGGTTCAGCATTGGATGGAAAGAAATTGACAAACTTTGTGGCGGGTAGCTTCATTGCTACAGCATCGATGAGCGGAAGCATCGTCAACATTCCGCAACTACAGGCTGTGTACAACGCTTCAAAGGCTGCTGTCATCCACTTCTGTAAGTCACCAAAGTTCCGTAGAGCTGGTTACACAATCGATGACTGACTGCATATATTACAGGCAAATCCATCGCTGTGGAATGGACAGGCTTTGCCCGTGTCAACACTGTGTCTCCAGGATACATCAAGACCGAAATCACAGACTTTATCAGCGAGGACGTCAAGAACGTGTTCAAGGAAAAGACAGTCGCCGGGTATGTACAGGTTGACTCCCAAACTCATTGTCTTGGCTAACATCACGCACAGACGTCAGGGCGAAACCGGAGAGCTCAAGGGCGCTTACTTGTACCTGGCTAGCGACGCCTCCTCCTTCACAACCGGTCATGACTTGATTGTTGATGGAGGCTACTGCTTGCCTTGAAGCAATTATGGGAAGCTCAAGCTACCTAGTCAAGTCATGCATTTGGGATGGGAGTTTAGGAATTAGATGTTAGAGATTTTCTAACGAAATAGAGGTTTGAGTAAACACGACTTTGGTCGGGAATCGATTTGAGCCTGGCAGCAGAGCAAACAAGACGGGTCTCCCACGAATCCGCTTAAATCCAGCAGAATGAACAATAGTGAAGTAAGTGGCAGCAACTGATATGTGGGGTAATAAGGAATGCAAAAAGGACGATCCTCTTCAGATCGCTAAAACTCAGATTCCTGATACTAGATTGATCTGATCCTATTGGACCTGCTGGATGAACTGGCAGCTACCTGGTCATGAGGAAACAAAAACCTTCGATACCTGTATTGGTAATGCGCAAACGGTTGAAATACGATAAGAGCCATATCGCCGGTTTCACCGCTTCACCACTTTAAAGTTGATCCATGTCTCATTGATGAATATCAGGCCCATTCTATTTTCAGACGGACCTTTTTCAGTGCAATCAGGGGATGCGGTCCCTTGTGGAGGGTTTGCCGAGCTAGACTGAAGGACTGAAGTGCGCAGTAGCGCAACAAAATTGAATTGTAGGTAGGTAGAGGATAGATTAGTAGCAGTACCTTTGACAGTGAATGAGTGAGTTATAATGAATGACCACGCGAGTAAAGACTCTATCAAATGCTACCACATCAACTGCCATCTTTTCATTGGACAAAGCACAGAACTGTCATTGGAATAAACCTGAGGACGGGAGCTGTCAGATTGGAATCCTCAGACCTGGACGCTGGAAAAGTACCCTGCCCGCATTCACTGGTACATCTCCACCTGTCAAATACTGTCCAGGTACTTGAGCTCCCTCCCAAGGTACCTGAGTCTGGTCTGGCCCTCCACTAGAACTGCTCACCCCCGTCATCTCCCAACTGGCAGTGGCTGCTGAGAGTTCTTACCTCCCAACCTGTCTTTGCCTCCCGCTCTTTCTGATCAGCCCTATCCTGTAGAGGGAACCGTCTTCTTTCAAACCCAACCACGGCTTCTACCCAAAACCGTCTTGTCCATTCATACATATATAGTCGCATCCTACATTTCATTACAGCAAGCTTCAACATACTTCACCGCCGCCCGCTCTTCTTTCTCGTCGCTCTAGCCGCCCACCATGGACTCTGAAGGCGAGGCCAACACTGCGCCCTCTGCTGAGGAGCGACGCAACGTCCAGGTCGACAATGCCATTCGCGCAATCCAGGAGAAGAAACCGGTCCCTGAGATCGATTTCACTATTCACACCATGGAGGACAACACTCAAGTCAGCACCATGGAGCGTGTGTGCAAAGGTTCGTCAGATCCCCCCTCCAGCTGTCGTCGTCTCGACCCCGCCATCATCATCGACAGCACTTTGGTCGCAGATTCGTCCGCAGTCACTTTTAGTTATGCCTCGGCTTGTCTCTGCCAGATGATGGATAGATATGGCCACCACCATTTCGCAAACTCGGATATCGAATATCTTGACTGACCCGGATATCTTGTATTTTCACAGATGTCCAAGCTCCTGCCATGTACAAGCCTACCGACGAGCAATTCTTCGAGGATGAAACCCATTCCAAGCCCAACCTTCAGTTCCTCAAGCAGCATTTCTACCGCGAAGGTCGTCTTACCGAGGAGCAGGCTCTTTGGATTCTTAAGAAGGGTACCGAGCTTCTGCGCGCCGAGCCCAACCTTCTCGAGATGGACGCTCCCATCACCGTCTGTGGCGACGTCCACGGACAGTACTACGATCTCATGAAGCTCTTCGAAGTTGGTGGTGACCCCTCCGAGACCCGATATCTCTTCCTTGGTGACTACGTCGACCGAGGTTATTTCAGCATAGAGTGTGTTCTCTACCTCTGGTGTCTCAAGATTCACTACCCCAAGACGCTCTGGCTGTTGCGAGGAAACCACGAATGTCGCCACTTGACCGACTACTTCACCTTCAAGCTCGAATGCAAGCACAAATACTCTGAGACCATCTACGAAGCCTGCATGGATTCTTTCTGTGCCCTCCCTCTTGCGGCTGTTATGAACAAGCAGTTCCTTTGCATTCACGGTGGATTGAGCCCCGAGTTGCACACTCTGGACGACCTCAAGAGCGTGCGTCATCATTTAAGTCTGCCTTGATGTGATCATATAGCTAACAATTTATAGATTGACCGTTTCCGCGAGCCTCCCACTCAGGGTCTTATGTGCGATATACTCTGGGCTGATCCTCTCGAAGACTTTGGCCAGGAGAAGACCAGCGACTATTTCTTGCACAATCACGTTCGAGGATGCTCTTACTTCTTCTCGTACCCTGCCGCTTGTGCCTTTTTGGAAAAGAACAATCTTCTCTCGATTATTCGCGCCCATGAGGCCCAAGATGCCGGCTACCGTATGTATCGCAAGACGCGAACCACGGGCTTCCCCAGTGTTATGACCATTTTCTCTGCTCCCAACTATCTCGACGTCTATAACAACAAGGCCGCCGTTCTCAAGTACGAGAACAATGTCATGAATATTCGACAGTTCAACTGCACTCCTCACCCTTACTGGCTCCCCAACTTCATGGATGTCTTTACCTGGTCTCTTCCTTTCGTTGGAGAGAAGATTACCGACATGCTTATTGCCATTCTTAGCACATGCTCAGAGGAGGAGCTCAAGGAGGAGACACCTTCTTCAACCTCTCCCGGACCCGCCTCGCCTGCCCTCTCTAACGACCCCGAGTCAATTGAGGTTCGACGACGGGCCATCAAGAACAAGATCCTGGCCATTGGTCGTCTGTCTCGTGTATTCCAAGTGCTTCGCGAGGAATCAGAGAAGGTCACAGAGCTCAAGACTGTTTCTGGTGGAAGATTGCCCGCTGGAACCCTCATGCTCGGTGCTGAGGGTCTCAAGAACGCTATCAACGGATTCGAGGATGCGCGAAAGGTTGATCTGCAGAACGAGAGGCTGCCACCCACTCACGACGAAGTGGTTAAGCACCAGGAGGAGGAACGAAACACTGCCCTCCAGAAGGCTGCCGAGGACGCCGATAACGACACGAAGTTGCAGCAACTCTCCAGGAGGCTCAGCACGTAAGTTGACTGCTTAAAAAGGTTGAACCAGACACTAAATTCAAAACAGGGATCGCAAGAACCGGGCACCAACGTCATGAGATATGGTTGTACACTAGCATCTAAGTTATTGTTAAAAGCGCTAGGCGAAGGACTTGGATGAACGCTTAATTGTCATGCTCCGTATACGAGTGGCTGTCCTTTTACTGCCACGCTCCCCTTTTTCATTGTGACTGCTGACAATCTGGTCGTTGCGCTGGCTATAAAAGGTCAGGTTGTCGTCACTGATCTCACGCTCACAAGTCGAGCAGGTTACAAAAGAAGGATTGTTGATGGCGATGTTGCTCTGGGTGCCAAGTAGATATGCAGACAAAGTTCAGGACGCTGTCTGAGAGCAGATACGCGCTAGGATTTGTGTTGACCGTGCATCTTTAATGAATACATGAATGTTCCTCAGTGCGGATTCTCTATTGCCTCTGCAAGGTTGGTCTTGATATCCATATACCGACGACTGAATGTGGTTCCGGCGCCTCAGTGATGTTTCCTTCCTCATCCCTACCTTGGTAGTATGTTAATGTGCATTAAGTCGCTGCGAGTCGGCTGAAACATGTTGAATTCAGATCGAATTGTGGTGGTTTGATCACGGAATCGATAATTCGGAGGCAACGGTGTTGCAATTTCGTCTGAAGCTCATAGGACCTGCTGAACAAGTTCCAAAAGATCAAAGAAAGCTTCACGCTTAAGATCAGTTTTGGCAAGACCAAGGCCCAGAACAAGAATGCGTCGATCGTCCGGCGATCTCAGACATATTTGGCTTGCAATTTGTGCCGCATAAAGCTGCCCCAAAGTCTCGCGCTCCTCACCCCCGCCTCCGAACAACGTTGTTGGTGTGAGATGCGTTGAGGGGAGGAGACCCTTGTTCGAGCTTGGTAGATTCATCTCAACCACACCAGATGAGGATCCTGTCAGAGGGACTTGTATCTATCCATAAAAATGGTTAGCAGGGAGATCATGTAGTTATGGCAAGTTTATGTACCCATTGTGACAGGCGGCCTTCTTGGGAGATGGTGATTAGGATCTTGTCTGTGAAGCTGGTGGATGTGATTTCGGTGGCGACTCCGTTCACTTGTCCTGAGATCTCTCTGGATCGAGAGGGGAAAGAGTCTTCTCTGACATCAATCGAATCCATGGTGAATGGGTTTAATGATGGTAAAAGAGATGAGCTGTGAGACCTAAGAGTCTCTGGTGTTACGTAGTGGCATATCCAATAACGTCTGCCTCACGGTATAAAAAAATGGACCGTCAATGATATGGGTGATGAAATTAGTAGTTCACTTTGGGGGTTTTAGGCAGGTGCTTTGCTTGCTTGTTTTTTTGAACCCATCAAGCTTGCTCTAATAACCACATATGAACACGGAAGTTGCATGTGCCTATTATTTCATCTTTAGGCTACTAACATTTCTAGTAACAAGATAAATGGGTTAAAATAAAACCAGGAATGCCAGCAAGAGTTGAGAACGACACCAATAGTAAGATATAGCCCCAAGCGGTTATGAATGTTGATTTAACTATCCTAGCCAGTGATCAATTTTCTCTTATTTATGGTATTCACGCCAATATTGTTCCTTTTAGCACACCGAATGTGGTCTCTTATTATTATTTCCACCTTGACAAGAAAATACCTATTTTAATGCGGAATTCCACAATTGTATCCAGCCTGCACGTGGTATTTAACGTGCTTGAAGACTGTGAGCGAGAAACGATTTATTTGGTGGTTTACAACTTTAAAGACAGTATTGACGTTTCCATTCATACAAAGTAGGGCACAAAAGCAACCTTATTCTCACAATACAAAAGACTTGCTCAACAGCCACAGCTTCTTCCTACAGCATAACCAAGGAAAACACCAACTTGAATCGACCATTGAGTTTTGACTGGAATACCAAGCTTCCACTTGACAGTTAACTTGCCCAGTTTTCTGCTACCAGCCCTACCGACAAAAGAAGGAAGTTGCTGGTAATCACTTCCACTACACAACGTAACGATTATTTCTGTCGCTCATGGGTATTACTGTTAGCCCCACCAGACTGGGTCCATCGCCCCGCGCTAAACCCAGAGTAGATCCAGATTTTGACGGTGATGCACGGCAGAATGTCTTTTAACCAAAATTTATTACTGCTACCTACTTGACCTACAACTTTGGAGGAGTAACAACGAAAGCCGCAATGTCCAAGTACGTTCCTCGTCAGAGGAAGCACAAAGTGCTCGCCCGTGAGCGGGCAAAAGAAAATGCTCAGCATGAAGTCCAAGACACCAACCAGGACGAGCTGCTCCCAACAGCAAAGGCTGATCGCGAGGCCAAGAAGGCCCAATTGAAGGCCGAACTTCGCCAAGAGGGCGGGAAGATGAGCGCAAAGAAGGCCAAGCGTCAAGAAAAGTACATTGAAGGCAAGCTGCGCAAGGACGAGAACCGCGAGCTTCTGGCCAAACTTGCAGAGGAACAGGTCGACACCAGCTTGTTCGCCAGCAGTCGCGTCATGGGGCGTGGTCGCGAAACCAAGAAAGAGGCTCAGCGGAGGGCTATGAGAGAGGAGAAGGCCGGCCTAGAGGGAGGCAAAGAAGAGAGAGAGAAGATTCTGTTTGAAAAGAGAAAGGAGAGGAACGTGGACGAAGTTGACTGGAGCGACGAGAGCGACGAGAGTGACGCATCTGAAGAGGAGTCAAAACCGTCGAAAGCTACAACCTCAGCGACATTGGTAGCATCCGCGCCCCAAGAGCTCTCAGAATCGAAACCAGCGACCGCCCCATCCATCGGCTCAGGTCTCAAGCGACCGCTCGAAGTCGACGACGAAGGAAAGCCCGTGATCAAGAAGCGACAGAAGCGCGGTGGAGTGAAGTCGAAATTTTCAATCGCCCCTGTCGAAGCACCGCAGCCTGAGTCGGAGGAGTCAGATGAGGACACAAGCGACAGCGACGGCGGCGACAGCGACGAGTGGAACGGATTCAGTGACGACGAAGCCTCGAAAAAAACACGCGACGAACAAGGTAGCCAAAGTGAAGATGGTGAAGAAGAAGAAGACGAAGATGAATCAAGCGAGGAATCAGACGACGACTCTGACGAGGACATGGAGGATGGTTCCGAGAACAAAGCGCAAAGATCATCCGCTTTCAAGGCCTGGGCGCATCAGGCGCGAAACCAAGCCCTCGGATACCAATCGATCGAAGGAACAACGACCAATCTAGAAATCCCCAAACCAGACAATTTCGTCCCTCGAGCACCCGAGCAAGATCCTCTACCTATGGAGCTGCAACCAACACAAAATACCGACCGAAAGGTATACAGCGTTTCGGTCACCAGAACACTAGAGATCCAGGAAGCTCGCCTCAAACTTCCCGTGGTTTCAGAGGAGCAAAGGATAATGGAAGCGATTCACAACCATAACATTGTAGTTATATGTGGTTCTACAGGTTCCGGAAAGACTACCCAAATCCCTCAGTTTCTGTACGAGTCGGGATATGGTTCTCCTGATGGTCCCACGCCTGGTCTTATCGGCATTACGCAACCCCGTCGAGTCGCTGCAGTCAGTATGTCGAAGCGAGTTGCTGAGGAACTTGGCGACAAATCTGGAGCGGTTGCTTATCAGATTCGTTTTGAGGGCACGGTCAAGCCTGAAACTTCCATCAAGTTCATGACTGATGGTGTGTTGATGCGTGAGGTTGCACAGGACATCACCCTCAAGAAATACTCCGCCATTGTTATTGACGAAGCTCACGAAAGAAGCGCCAACACGGATATTCTTATTGGTATGCTCAGCAGAGTTATCAAGCTTCGAGCCGAGTTGGCGGCGGAGGATTCCACAATGAAGCCCCTGAAGCTCATCATCATGTCGGCCACGCTACGAATTGAGGATATGACCATGAACCCGACACTCTTTGCCACGCCACCTCCTGTCCTCGAAGTTGAGGGTCGACAACATCCCGTTACGAACCATTTCTCTCGAAGGACGCAACATGATTATGTCGAGGAGGCGTTCCGAAAGATCAGCAGAGGCCACAAGAAGCTGCCACCTGGTGATATTTTGGTGTTTTTGACTGGCCGTAATGAGATCCTCCAGCTCAGCAAGCAGCTCAAGACGGCATTCGGCGGTCCCAAGTCCGCAGATGGCCCCAAAGTACAGATCAACGCTAATGACGCTCCTCTTGAAGTTGAGGACATCGAGTTTGGAGATGTGGATGATCGAAATGGTGACGGTGACGGTGATGACTTTGACGAGATAATCACAGATGACGAGGATGAAGAGGAGGATGAATTTAAGATTGAGGAAGATCAAGAAGCCGCGCCTCTCAAGATGCGAGTTCTGCCTCTCTATTCCCTGCTACCAACACGAGAGCAGATGAGAGTCTTTGAGCCAGCACCTGAAGGCACACGAAACATCATCTTGGCTACCAACGTGGCGGAAACTAGTTTGACCATTCCCGGCATTCGCTACGTCTTCGACTGTGGACGTTCCAAAGAGCGACAGTACGATCGCCTGAGTGGTGTTCAGAGCTATGGCATCGGCTGGATCAGTCAGGCCAGTGCAAGCCAACGATCTGGTCGTGCTGGTCGTACCGGCCCTGGTCACTGTTACAGGCTCTATTCCTCTGCGGTTTACGAGCGAGATTTCCCCGAGTTCACAGATCCTGAGCTGTTGAGAATGCCCCTTGAAGGCATTGTGCTACAGCTAAAGGCCATGAACCTGCAACACGTTGTCAATTTCCCCTTCCCTACACCACCAGATCGACGCGCTCTTGCCAAGGCCGAGAAGCTTCTGACATATCTTTCTGCTGTTGACTCCAACGGAAAGGTCACCCGAATCGGTCAAACAATGTCCGTGTTCCCTCTCTCCCCCAGGTTCGCCCGTATTCTATTGGTTGGGCATCTCGAAGATTGCATCCAATATGCAATCGCTCTAGTTGCCGGTCTATCAGTGGCGGAGATCTTCCTTCCAGAGAACCAAGCCATTCCACAGCTGGCAGAAAAGGATGACAATGCTATTCGAACAACAGCCGACGTTCAAGCAGAGAGCCATCAGGCCAACGTTCGAAAAATGTTCAACGAAGTCCATAAGAATTTCTGCTTCTTGGACGACAAATCGGATGCCATGAAGATTTTGCAAGTTGTGGCAGAATTTGCCCACGAGCCTACTGAGGCGTGGTGCGAGAACCATTTCGTTCGGTTCAAGGTGCTCAAGGAAGCTCAGCAATTGCGTCGACAGATTACAGAACTACTGAGAGTCAACGTGCCGGCTTTCGCCAACCTCAGGTACCAAGACCAGCTGGATGCCCCGACTCCCAGGCAGGTGGGTGCACTCAAACAGATGGTTGCACAAGGATTTATCGACCAGGTCGCCATTCGAGCAGATCTCACACCAAACCCTCCTGAGCATTACCGTAAGCCACGCCGGTCAATCGACGTGCCTTATGTCCCCTTGATGCCTATCCACGTCGGCGAAGATGTTGAGAGTGACCGTTCAGTGTATATCCATCCTACTTCTCCTCTCGCCCATATCAGCATGCAAGAGTGCCCCGATTACATCGTCTACTCCCAGCTTCAACGGGCTACACAGCTAGTCGACTCAACGAAGCGACCCAAGACAAGAATGCATGCTCTCACAGATGTCGCCGGCAGCCATTTGACCATGCTGGCCAAGGGTACGCCTCTTATCACTTATAGCAAGCCTATGAAGGAACTCAAAACAGAGGGTGCTACAGTGAGGGAGTGCGTTGTTGTTCCTTATTTGAGAGCCGAGGGTACGGGTGGCCAAGGCTGGCCTCTGCCTCAGAAGAAGGTGAAGCAGAGAAGGGTGCCCGGCAAGGGGTGGGTTGTGGAGTAAAAGAAAAGTGTTTTGTATGAAAAGCCTACAATTAGGCCATTGGCAACATAAGAAACGGAGTTTTTATGATAGATTAAACTAATTACGTTTATTCATGCTGTGTTTCGTAAACTCAGGCCAGCTATTATGGCAGTGTCAGTGAGAAAGCTCGATGCCATCATATACATGGTCTACTAATACAGCCTGACCGATTTGATCTACGAACCCAGCTTAAATGTTGCAAATTATGAACCTGATTTTTGAATCGAAGAGAAGATGGTTCTCTGATTTCTACTCAGAACAATGCCTGAACACTGAATACACTGCTTCCTAGCATAGCTCTTTGTTAGAGCTTCGTCTGGTGTAGTAAACCTGTTGTTCGCAGCCTCCACCCCAATCTTCTAATCACACGACACAGAGCATTAGGCGCCAAGCCGCTATCTCTTTTGCCGTAGAAGTATATCGTAAGCTTGCGCTGTTCGACAAGGACGTGAAAGGCTTAGGAGAAACATAGAATGCCGTCAAGTCTAAAACTGAAGATACAGACGTATACATCCTCGAGGCGAATAATCTCGATGTAGATCAAGCCTATAGTGCCTTGAATACGACGATTGTTAACTTGATGAGAGACGATGCGATTGATGTATGTTTCGCTGATGTGTCCTCCTATGCTGATTGACGGGATACCAGTACGCGAAACAAATCAAGGCAGGCTCGTGAAAGTCATACTGTATTGGGTATCAAACTAGTGTATAAAGAGAGCAGCAAGAATCACAATGTCCTTTTCCCCATTTGAACGCCCCTTTTATCCCAAGCAACCTCTGCCTCATGATGCAGCTGGTGTACTGGTCGAGTTCACCATTTTGCTCTTCTTGCGCTTGGGTTTCGGGGCCGTCGCTGATCTGGGTGTCTTCTCCTTGCTTTCCTTCTTATCTTCAACTTTGGTGTTGATTGTCGGAGCAGTGATGCTCCTTACGGGGCTATCCTTCTTGACAAGTTGGGGTGGTTTTCGTCCTGTGGTGGTGAGGTGGAACTCTCCAGGACGACCGGTGATGGGGTTCTCATCGATGTATTCGCCTCCGTACTTCATGTGAATCATGAATGACTCTTCAGCCAGTTTTTCCAATTCCTTCTCTTCGTCCTTCTGTGTAACTGGTGTAGGAGCTATTGGGGCTTTGCTGGGTTCGTCTGTTGCGGGCATTGGGGTAGCGGCAGCAGAGTCCTGGGTTTTGGCTTTTGTTGCTGTTTTTGCTGCTGGAAGCTCATAGTAGTTGCCCCTGGAAGGACCCCATTTTCGAACTGATTCAGCAGCTGTGACGGCGTTCGTGATGCTTAAAGATATTGTCATCTAATAACAGGTTAGATTGGTCCAGTAGATGCGCGAAACCACATACAATTCGTGCTGCTAGGATGCCGCTCAAGGTTGGCGCCATGTAGATATTTTCTCCCACGACAAAGTACGACGCGTGCACAGTGATTTCGTCGTCGTCGTACGCTGACTTCCGTCTTGTCTGTTTGCGAATCACCCATACGCCTGTGCCAGCTCCAGGACCAGTCTCTGCAGGCTCCTCTACGACTCTAAACTCAAGACCAGACATGGTGTTAAGATGTGTTTCAAAAGCTTCGCGTGTTTGGATAACAGGATACATCGAGGGTACGTTCATGGCTTGGTTATATACCACGGCGTTGTTCGATGTGCGCTCAAAGAAAGGCGATTCGGCGAAGTAGAAGAGGATGGTATTGTTGTGCAGGCCACCCATTTGCGCGATCGCCATGGGAGAGCGCCATTGGATTTCGTCCAGGGGGGGATCGTTGGGGTTCGACATTCTCAAAAGCTGCAATCTTCGTCGTTGTGGTGTTTTTGTTTGATTGTGTTTGTTTGAAGATTGGAGGTTGAAGCTTCCGCGAATTGACGTGGGGTTCCGCTTCTATATACCCCAGGGGTGCTGCAGGGAGCGGTCGCGTTCCGCTCTAGCGCTCATCCCGTGCAGCCATGGTGCATCATTTCAACCTTAAACTTCAACCTCACAACAATATTCACGTCTACTGTATCAACGAAAAGCACAAACTCAGCAATTAAGGACAAAGTACACTCGAGATTCAATAAAGTTATACAAATCACACCATGGATTTGCTTTCAAGCATCCGCAAATCCGGCTCTAGAGGTGGCGTCAACTTCAGCTGGGACGAAGTCGCAAACTCTTCCCATCGCGAGAATTACCTTGGCCACAGTCTCAAAGCACCTGTTGGACGATGGCAAAAGGGTCGCGACTTGGGCTGGTACGCCAAAGCCGAGGATGATTCTGGAGAACCCGACGAAAACGGAGAAACAGAGGAGGACCGCCGCGAAAAGGCACGAAAGGAAGAACTGCGCAAGATCAAGGAGGCTGAAGAGGACGCCATCGCAGCAGCTTTAGGCTTGCCGCCGCCTGTGCGAGACTCTTCAGGTGCAAACGCAGTGGAGATCGATCCCAGCAAACGAAAGGTCGGGCCAGCAAGTGGGCCTCCTGAGGAAGAGGCTGGAAACGAAAAGCGAGAGCGCTCGAGACGTCAAGACGGTTCAGAAAGAAAGGAGAGAAGGCGACACCGCAGTCGAAGCCATGATCGCGATCATGACCGTGAACGCCGCCATCGTAGGCATAGGAGGAGTCGAAGTCGCGATAAAGATGCTGGGAAGGACAGAGACGAAGATCGGCCCAGGGAGAGACGCCGAGATAGGGATGGAGATCGGGAAAGGGAACACGGCCACAGACGCCATCGCGATGGCCATCGAAGGGAAGATCGAGAAGGAGGTGACCGACGACACAGAGATGGAAGCAGGGAGCGTCGCCGCTCGAGATCGCGAGACCGACGCAGGCGCAGCGGTAGTCCAAGGCCTCATCGCCGAGACTGAAGAGCCAGATTCTAGTCTCCAGCAGAGAATCAACCGAACATATGATACCCATAGGAACACAAGAGGCGTTTCAACATCTGCAATGTGTTACGAAATTGATTTCGAAATTAACAACTGATTCTTTTTGCTTCCTATCTAAGCTGGATATTTGCATGTTATTAGACCTTTTTGCCTGTTCCAACGCCAAATCAAACCACTTTTGTTACAGTTTTGTTGTTACATAGCCTCAAGACTGGCTGAGAGGTTGACCGTCTTTGGCTTTTTGAGCGCCATACTTCTCCAATCGAATGGACTGGATAGCGATGAAGCCAGTGCTATCCATGGGAGAGAAGGTATCAAGGCTGTCCATGGAAGCATCCTCCTGGGAGTAGAGGGAGCTGGTCTCACTCGATCGTCCGAGAACGTAGACATTGCCTTTGTACACTCGGAGACGGACCTGGCCATTGACGCCCTTCTGAGCAGAGACAATGGCCTCGTCGAGCCACTCACGCTCAGGAGAGAAGTACATGCCGTTGTAGAGGCACTGAGACCACTCAACAGTCACAAATTGATCTCGAAGCTTGCGGACCTTGGAGTCAAGGACGAGGCCCTCAAGATCAACGTGAGCGAGACGAGCAATGGTCAAGCCAGGGGTATCGTAGCAGCCACGGCTCTTGAGTCCGATCCATCGGTTCTCGACACTATTTTTGTAAGTTTGATATCTTGGCGCTTTATCACAATAATTATACGTACATGTCAATTCGGCCAACGCCGTGATCATGCCCAATCTTGTTGAGAAGCTTGAAGAGCTCTACTGAGTCAGTGGCCTCCTGGTCAGGGGTTGCGACCTTGACAGGTAGGCCCTTCTCGAAGTGGACGGTAAAGTCGAAAGGCTTGTCGGGGGCTTCGAGAGGGTCGACTGTCTGGGTCCATAGGTCCTTGGGAGGGGTGTGGTCAGGATCCTCGAGGATGCCAGCCTCATACGAGCAGTGAACAAGATTCTCGTCTTGGCTCCAAGGAGCCTTTGGGGTGGATGAGACGGGGATGTTGTTCTCGGCAGCGAACTTGAGAAGATCTTGTCGGCCCTGGAACTTCTCACAGAATTCGGGTAGTCGCCAAGGGGTAATAACCTTGATCGAAGGGTTGCAGGCCTTGAAGGCGAGCTCGAAACGAACTTGGCTAAAAGAGTATGTTAGTCGCATGATTCGTTTTTTGAGATTTCCATGCCATACTCGTTCTGTGATTTGTTAGCAACGAATCCATCTTACGACTGAGAACTGGACTCACTCCTTTACCAGTGCAGCCATGGCTCAGAAGGTTGCAGTTGTACTTCTCAGCGACGCGGACCTGGGCACGAGCAATGACGGGTCGAGCAAGAGCGGTTCCAAGAAGATATCGATCCTCGTAGATGGCGTTGCACTGAATCGCTCGGAAGACGATTTGTTCGACGAACTCCTTCTGTAGGTTCTCAATGATCATATGCTCAGCACTGAGAGCGAGAGCCTTCTTCTCAACGGCGCCAAAGTCCTCAACTTGGCCAACATCGGCGAGGAAACACTATACTGTCAGGGGCTATTGGTAGAGACTTGTATCGGAAAACATACCACGACCTCATATCCCTCAAGGATGAGCCATTTTAGGATCGTAGAGGTATCGAGGCCTTTTTATGGAGTTAGCATGGTGTTCTAGATCATAATCAGAGCCACTGATTGTTTGTGGTTTGGGAGACAGAGGTCGTACCTCCAGAGTAGGCACTATAGAGCAGAATTAGTGAATGCTTCAACAGCCGAACGAACTCAAATACTCACAGACAAACACGGCCTTTTGACATGGTGCGAATTGAGTTGGTTTGTGGTTATGTTGTTTTGTGTCTGGTTCATATAGACAAAGCAGAGAAGAGGCCCTTGGAGGAGTGAAGCTGAACGGTGAATTTGGAAAGACGAAGAGGAAGGAAGAAGATGTTTTATATTCTGAAAATGACAAATTGACTCACTTGATCTGTCGCCAAAAAAGAAAAGACACCAAATAATTGGCATGCCGTCTCCATCACCAAGTGATTCACTTACACGGGTTGATTCCGACTCCAGACCCAACAAGACGTCTACTGTTCGATTACAACTTTAGAAATGCACTATACCTTAGTAGTTATGTTTCCCACTACTAACCTAGTCCTCACAGATGGTATTTTTATCCTAAAACGGTAATATATATATGGTAATTAAAATTAAATATTTGCTGGTGGCCTTGGTTTTTGCGCTGCGAAATCGGCAACCAAGTTTTTTCCATTGACTCAACTTTTGACATCCCAACAAAGGGTCTTGGCACGGTTCATGGGCGGGTACTGGCTACAATAGTAGGTGATCGCCAGGAACAAGGACCACTACAGTATGCATTGCATAGATGCCAAACTTGTATGATATAAGTTAGCGTTTGAAGATTAGGAAAGAGATCGAATAAATAACGGATTGGGTATTTTGGCTCTTGAACATTGAGCCCATCGCAATAAAGCTCAGGTCCTCCGCCATAGATTAGTAGGTTCCGTGGAATGAGCAGTACGGTATTCGTGTACTGATTGGTCACTTTCTCCCCGAGACACCCGTAAAAAACGTCACCTTCAGGCCCGCCCGAATGCTATCAGCTGCCTAGGGGCTCTTTACCACGAGTCGCAGGTCATATGAACAAACTATCTCCAAACCTCACCTAGACTCTACAGCATCATCACCTTTTGCCACAACCCCTATTTTATGTTTGTGTTTCCATCGCCTTCTCTCACTTATTCGGAGTTTGAGTGCATTGTAAGCGCGTTTGCCACATCTCATTATCACACGTAGATCTGTCTGCCTTGACTTGCCTGACCTAGACTCCGAATCAAATCCGCATATACTTTCACGTCAAAGCATCACAACTAACTTTACTAAACAGTTCACGTTTCACTCTACTTTCTGAGACTTTCTTGTCCGCAGTATAAAACATCCATCGACGACTACGACGATAATGCGATAGTAGACCTCATACAACGTAATCACGATGGATTATTCCAAGTTGCGAGCTGCCGCTTTGCGAGACGGTGAAGACGAAGAAGCTGTTACTGTCGATACTCGCGCTCTGATCGACAAGGTTCTTGCGCGATACTCAGGAGAATGGACAACACTACGAGAACTCATTCAAAACGCCGCCGATGCTCAGGCAAAGACGGTCAGCGTTAAGTGGGAAACACTTCCCTCGACACAAGTGCCACTCCCAAGCACAACGAACCGATCCGAAATACTGAAGCATACCTTGTCAAACCATACATTGCGCCGATTAGTCGTACAAAACGATGGACAGCCATTTACAAAGACGGATTGGGGAAGACTGAAGCGCATTGCTGAAGGTAACCCTGACGAGACCAAGATCGGCGCTTTCGGTGTTGGTTTCTACAGTGTCTTTGCAGATTGCGAGGAGCCTTTTGTTAGCTCCGGCGATCAGGCTATGGCATTCTACTGGAAGGGAAATGCCCTCTTCACCAAGAAATCCCAGATCCCAGCAGACCAGGCTACCCATCATACAACATTCGTCCTCGATTACCGAAACAACACAACACCTCTACCGAATCTACTATCCGTCAGCCAGTTTCTCGCGACCAGTTTGACATTTGTTGCGCTTGAGCACATCGAGTTTTGGATAGATGACTACCGGGTCCTATCTCTGAAGAAGAAGTCTTCCCCTAGTGTTGAGCTTCCTCTACCCCGGGATCTGGAGGCAAGGACAAAGGATGGCCTAATGAAAGTGACGAGCGTTGATCGTACAAGTACACAGATTGATGCGTCTTACATGGCTGCTATAGGATGGAAACCGCAAGCTGTGTCATCCAGCACAAAGACTGATTCCTATGGTGCCCCGGAAGCTCCCTCATTGAGATCCTTCTTCGCCCGACTTACATCAACTGCATCACAAGCCGGTATCAGAACCAAAGCCCAAACCGAGGAGAATGCAGCGCAGGTGGCTATTGCCGAAGATGTGACAAAACTTTCAACATCGACAATCTTCCTTCGCGCAACTTCTGCAAGTATCCGCACGAGCGTGGCTACTAATTTCGCATCCGAACTTGAGAGAGCTACAAAGAAACCTCCGCCAAAGACTACAAAGATTGCAATTCTGACTTCGTCTTACGATGAGGCTCAGGCTTCTCAAGAGGCTGCTTCTCCTGGCGCACTTGGCAAGGCTACTGATGTGTTCGCCTCTGTGCTTCCTAACAAGAAGCCGGGTGGACGCATTTTTATTGGCTTTCCTACGATGCAAACCACCGGCGCAGGGATGCACGTTTCGGCGCCATCTATCATTCCCACCGTAGAAAGAGAAGCTATTGACTTGAACGCTCGTTGGGTCAGGACATGGAACCTTGAAATCCTTCGTGCTGCAGGTATTATTACTCGACTCGCGTTCGCAAACGAGATGAGCGACTTGAGCAGTCGGATTAGACAGGTCATGGCCAAGGAACCCAAGTTCTCCCCAACTGTCATCGCGAAGTACATGCCGGAAGCTCTTCACATCCTAAAAACCTTTACTTTTGGCGACTCTACTCCCAGTGGGCAAGTTGGTCAAATCATCGAGGAAGCTTTTTGGATGTGCTTCAAGAAGGCCTCGATTGAGACCTACTCGACTCGAGGCGTGCTACAAACAGCGGATGTTCGTATTGCCTCGGATGAAATGAGTAAATTTGTTGATAGCATACCCGTCGTGCCTGAGGAGATGAAGGGCGTTCCGTTTGTAAAGAAGCTCATAGACTTTGGTCTCATCTCCCACATCACTGTTACAGATGTGAAGAAGGAGCTAGAGACAAAGGCTATGAACAAAGTACAACTAATGAACTTTATCAGCTGGGCAGGTAAAAAGAGTTTAAGTGGTGAACTCGACCCTGGCAGCCGATCCGCTTTACTTGAGGTTGCTGTTGGTACGATGAGTGATGATGGGGAGCAAGGCGAGATCATTGCTCTCGGAAGCATCACGAACCATCTCATTACGAACAGAATTCCTGCCAGTTTACCTATTCCCCCTACAACAATTCCTCATGCACTTACAGCGAATTCTCAACCAGCGGAACTGCGCGCTTTGGGATGGGAGCCGTTGGAGGTCGTCCCTTGGCTGCGGTTCCTCTTCGACACGAATTCATCCAGGTCCGAGGAGCAGAACCTCACACGATCGCCCAAGTTTGCTATCCAAGTGTTAACAATTCTGTCAAAGAATTTTGAAAACTCCAGTCCAGGGGCGAGAGTAACTATTGTCTCGCTTTTGCAGGCCAACACGGTGGTTCCCACGAAACAGGGAATGAAGAAACCAACAGAGTCCTTCTTCCCCATCGTCAAGCTATTTGATGACCTTCCTATCATCCAAGGTTGTGACAAGATCAAGGAGAAGTTCCTGGTCACAATTGGTGTCCGCAAAACTGTTGATCTCGAGACCATCTTCACGAGACTGCTTAACGCTTCAAGTGAAGGTCAACAGAAGTGGAGTCATGTCGAGCTCATCAAGTATCTGGCGTCTGTCCGCGAGGATATTCCTGGTGAAGATCTTAGCAAGCTTAAGCAAACACGCTTCTGTCCCGCTGAGGCTGGTCCCAAGGGCATGGAGTCTACCAAAGCAACAGAAACGTTGTACAAAGTCTCAGAACTATTTGAGCCAAAGGATGCCATCCGCGGTTTGCGATTGCCTGTTCTCCAATGGCCTGGTCCTCCCGGCAGCTATAGACCTGGCAGTCAAGAGGCCAGGTTTCTCAACTCTCTGGGTCTCAGACCTTATCCGTCTGTTCCTGAGCTTGTTGAACTAATGTCGGGTAAGGACGAGGCTCTTCGAGTTTCCTCAATGACCTATTTCCTTGCCAACCACCAAATCAATGGATATGGGTCTTTCCAACTTGGTGGCAGCCCAAAGGCAATGATGCCTCTTCAAGGAAGCACAAAACTCGTACCCCCCTCGCAGTGCTTCTATAATCCTCGAGCCTCTATCCTTGGCTTCAATATCCTAAGAAGGGATCTGCATGACCATGCTGTCAAGTTCGGAGTAGCGAGAGACCCGCCAATGGCCGATTGTGTAAACCGCTTTTTAGCGTCACCTCCTCAAGATCACCAGAACGCCGTTGCACTCTTCGGTTATTTTGCGTCTCGAATCGCCGATTTAGGCGAAAACTACCTTTTCAAACTGCGTGATGCCCCTATAGTCCCTATTACACGAACCTCGCAATCAACCGAGAAGCCAAAACGTACCCAGGTTCATGTCAGTCCTTCTCGAGTGTATCTCGGTTCCTCGACGACCTACGGCGATATCTTCGACTTTGTCGATTTTGGACCTGAGGCGAATGCATTCCTGTTCCAGTGCGGCGCCAAGAGTGAGCCTACCAAATTAGAAGTGGCACATATGGCGTGCACTGAACCAGCTCGTCTTCTTGGCGTGCTTCAAAGCTCGGAGAAGTACTTGGATCTTCTCAAGTCCCTGGCTGAATCATCGTCTACGCTTCATAGAGATAAGGACCTCTGGAGACGAATGAAGTCGGCGCCCTTCCTCCTCGCATACAAGGAATTAGCGCCACCTAAGAAGCAGTCGGATGACTTGGAGGAGGAGGATGAGCCTATCAGACAGTACCAGCTCGCCTCTGCCAGTCAAATTGTGATCCTGGACGACATCATCAGTTACAGACTATTCAAAGATCAGCTTATCTGTGCGCCAGAGGAGGACGCCCTTGAGACATTCTATCTATCGCTTGGGGCGCAAAGGCTCAGTAGCATCGTTCGAGAGGAAATTAGAATTGGGCCTCACAGCGATAGGCAAAAGCTTGCTCTTAGTCTGCGCAAACATGTCGTCGAGAGATCAAAAATCTTCCTCTTCGAGTATGCAAACTATAGGCGTGACGCTATTAAGCATGACGCAAAATGGTTGGAGAAAAATCTGACTGTCGATGTGGTTCACTCGGTGGCTTTAAGAAGAACCCTTCAGGGTCAGTACCAGACTCATACAGAGAAGCGGTCGGCTGCGAGCAAGAAGACCAATAACGGTTGGATCATGTACGTCGCTGATGAAGCAAAGCCCGACATGTACCAAATTGGACAAGCTATTTGCCAAATGTTATTGAGTCGTCCGAATCAGCAGGCCTACCTCTTCTTTGAGCCGTTCCTGACACTGGATCTTTACGGCCTGAGGAACCGCGGTTACAACGTTGACCGAATTCTGCGAGCCAAGGCTGCCGAAGCCAGAATCGCCGAGGAAGAGAGGCGAAAGGCTTTGGAAGAGGAACAGCGGCAAATCAAGGAGAAGGAGCAGCAATGGGGAGCAGAGGCTAAAGCGGCTGAAGCTGCACGTGAAGCTACCAGAGTGCCAGAGCCCCTTGGACCAACAATGCCAGGTTCATGGGAGTCACCAGAGCAACCCAAGCCTACTCAAGAACAACAGAACAGGAAGAGTAGAGGGTTGTTCTCCAACCTGACTCGCCGACTTGGATTCGACACGGAGCAAGATGAAGACGACTCTCGCAAGGAGCTGAACAAGTTCTTGGACAAGCCCAAAGAGATCGAGGCGCCTGGCAGCGGCTCGTCTAATTCTGGAAAGCGGCCACAAGACGAGGGCAGAGTGACAAGTCCTGCAGTGGTGCAGCAGAATTTACTCAATGCGGTGAAGTCGACCCGGGCGTATGGATCTGATAGTGTCTTTTCAGAGCCTCAAGTCAACGAAGTCAAAGAGCAGGCCACTTACTGTGACAAGACGCCAGCACAGAACATCACATTCATTGCTGAAACTTCGAATAGCATGAAGGTATTTGTCTCCAGGGACATAAAGGATTCGAGTGCATTCCTCTCGAAACACCTGACCAACTTAAACGTGTTTTCCAGCCTGTTGATTGATGTAGGCAACGTCTACTCTATGTCACCTAAGGTCTTGCATATCTTTTATGACGAAGCTGGCGGGACAATCGCATTCAATACCGGTGGAAGTATCTTCTGCAACTTCAGGTTCTTCCTTCAGCTTCATGCCGCGCAAATTGAGGGAAGAAGCGGCCAGGCAAAGGCAGAGGCTGCGACCTGGTGGTGGGTTGTTTTGGCACATGAGCTGGCACACAATCTCGTGTCGCCTCACAACTCCGATCACAGCTACTACACGTAAGTTCAGTTCCTACGCTCCCTTGTGAAGCATATGCTAACAGCCATAGTGAATCCTTTATTCAGCAATATTTCTCCAAGATTGTGGCCAAGGCGGCTCAGTGGACCGCCAATCCTACGCCTCGCAGCCAAACACCCACGATAGCACCACCACCATCTGGAGCGCCGCCTCCTTATTCTGGCGGATTGGATAGAAGCTTGTTAGATTGATTGTTTTGCAATGACATAGCGGGGAGTTTTATGGCTTTGAGCACGTGGGATACTATCTCTCTTACTGTTACTGACCGATGCCGTTACTAAGACAGTAGACCAGACATAGATGTAGACTCTAGATTTAGTAGATATTGAATGAGCACTGGGCCTGGTTTGATCATGGCGTATTTTCTTTTTACTTTTTGGTTGTGATATGATTGTTTGAACTTTACTTGAATAAGTGGCCGGAGGAAGTGGTGATGATGTGGTTTGAATGTCGTCAGTGAGTTGTTCTCGTGGAGTACGCTCCATTAGTTATCCTTTAAACATGAATTGCTAACCACAAACAATACCGTAAGAACAGTGTCAGGAAGTAAAGGCATAAATATTGGCCAATGTCTTGAACAACATCGTCATTAACAGCAATTAAAACTACACTTTATTGCTGGCGATCACAAGGTACAGGGTAGATAGTTTGACAAATATCATACACGTGACTGGTATCGTGACCAATCAGTTGGACTCCAATTGTAGTGAGCTTCGGCAGACGGATCTTCAAGATCACGACCTCACTTCCCGATAACGAACGACGTCAACGCCTCGCACCTCGAGCGAATCTCAGACCTGCCCAATCTCTACATCCGAATACCCGACGGTCAATTGCCCAACATGCACCGCATCGCTTTCTGGAGTCTCTTCGGTACGTCACCTACCTGAGTCAATTCGCCCGCCCGAGAATACAACCTGGACAATTGAATGGCGAGGGGGAAAGGAAAGAATTGGATGCTAACATAGCGGAAATTTCAAGGCCTCGGCGCCCGATTCTGGCAAATGGGTATCGAGATGCGTCCCTTCTTCAGCAAGTCCTCCCTGTGGGTGTACCCCGTCTACGCAGCCGGCGGTGCCAGCTTCGGATATTGGCTCCAGGGCGTCGACGACAGACAAACCGACACACTGAGGGAGCGAAAGAACATCCTCCTCGAGAAGCGAGCGCGCAAGGCCGAGAAGGATGCCCAGGCTGAGGCTTAAGAAGGGAAATGACTACGGGAATGGGAATGCAAAGACACTGAGAATTACACACCTTCGGCTTCGACAAACAAGATTGAAGGGTGGAGGGAATATTGTACATTTGTGATATTTTGGGAAGTAGAGCGTCAAAATGGACGTATGGGTTGAAACAATTACAACCAGAGTGAATTGAGGCTGTGATGACACTATATTGTTCTGATTAGTCAATGGCTTCAATCGGTAGTCTTGAGAAATCACCCGAGGTTGCAGCAGACCAGAAACATCACAAACACGACAGAATGCAAGTACACTTTCATTGCTTCAAAAGACTGTCTCTTATACATTCACAATCTGGATCAGAATGACAACCCAAACGCCGCACCATCTATCAGGTGAGAAAGTGTAGCCCATGTTTTTACTTGAATTCAAAAGCCTACAACTCCTCTAGTTTTCTTAGGATAGCTGGTACAGAAGTAGCCGAAGAATTGCCCAGTTCCGTCACAACAACCGTGATGTACTTGTCCCGCGTAGTGTCGAAAAGCAAGCGGAACCCAACGTCAGTGGATCGCTCAGGGTCAATCTCGTTGTAGGTGAGCGAGTCAATAGACACACGCTCAGTGAAGTTGATGGTCTCGCACAGAGCGACGACACGGACACCAAGGTCAGTAGCGACTGTAGCAATGTCGCATGAGCCTGCGCGGGCGTACATAGCACCGTTGCTAAAGATGGCTTCGGCGGCAAGCAAAACTTGGGTGGCCTCGGAGAGGTGGGTTCGCAGAGCACTGAGATCGGAAGAGTAGGCGACGTGAATGCCAGCAGCGGAGAGCTTCTTTGCGAGATCGATGCCGACACGCTCATAAGGATCGTCGACAAGGATAACGCGGAAGTTCTTCTTCTGGAGCTGGCGAGCTTGGAGAAGGGTGCGCTCAACAAGGTGGTGGTGAGCATAAGTGAGTACTACATCGTCTTCGTCAATCATGTTGGCAGCAGTCTCAACGATCACGTAGTCCGCGAGAGTTATGCGTTCACGAATGTAATTGTCGATGGACTCGGATAGGAGCTTCTTGGCGTCAGAGTCGGGGAGATCAATGTCAATCTTGCTGATCTGAAGCTTGAGCCATCGGATAGCATTGCCCATGGAGAAACACATGGGACGGCATGCTGTGAGATACTCGATCTGAGGGTTGAGAACGTGAGATGTGAAATGGCGGGAGAAAGTGGAGCCAGGAGGTGTTGTGTACGAGTCGATGACCTGGAATTGTTAGAATTGGACGTTGGTATTGCGGTAGATGGAGTGCTGTACCTTCTTGAAAGCATATAAAGTTGCTTCCAGTCGAGTGATGCTGTCACTGATCGCAAATGCGCTCATGTGCTCTCCGAGAACCAAGACAGCAGGGTGAACGTCCTTGTCGGCATGGGTCATGTCTATGCGCCGGGCCATAGACAGATGGCTGAAGCAGTCTGGTATCGAAGGCTTGTCGTCCTTGACAACAGTCGCACCTGCTGGTCGAATGGGAAGTTTTGCGCCGCCATGCTGCTGATTTTGTCCGTCTTGCTTAGGCTTTGCCTTGCCTCCCTTGCCATCACCACCGGCCTGCTTGTCACCTTGCGCTGGGCCCTGTGGCACTTGGGCGACCTTGGCCTGGGCGCGTCTAGCGGCCTTCTCCTCTTTGGCTCTCTTCTTTAATTCAGCTCCGGAGAGCTTCTTCTCGCCTGCGGGGGCGGCTTGCTGTTGTTGGCCATCCTTGGGAGGCTGCTGGGGTTTGCTCTGGTCCTTCTTTTCCGTCTTGACTTCCTGCTTCTCGGGGGCTTGCGGCGGGGGAGCCGAGCCCTCAGCTTCGATAGACATGAGGCCTGGTTCGAGAGTTCGTGTTTTCGGGTAGAGAAGCGGTTTCGATAATGTGCTTGTTCGAGGGCGGGGCACTACAGAGACGGAGAATGTGCGTGAAGACGTGGCTACCTATTATAGCCACTAGAATACGTTCTTTTCGATAATTTCAGCGAGATGCTCGAATAATTTCGGTCGGGAATGGTCGCTAATAGATAAGGATTCCGGGCTGTTAGAGTTTTGGTACGAGGGGCGCTCAGATGGAGGCTTTGAGTCACTCAAAAAGAATGATTTGGACCGGCATTTGGATGGAGAATGTCGAATGCCCCGCGCTAGCCCAAGACGTGGTGCGTGGGCAGCACCAACGAACAGCCAGAGAGCAGCGTAGCATGCATGGGTATGATCGTTTGCATGTCACTTTACTAGGATTTTATTCTAGACATGATTTAATTATTGTTGATACTATTTCAAGCCTGCTTGTTTGACTGCCTCCTTTCTCATGATGCTTTG
Organism: Fusarium pseudograminearum CS3096; assembly: GCF_000303195.2. Classification (NCBI taxonomy): domain Eukaryota; kingdom Fungi; phylum Ascomycota; class Sordariomycetes; order Hypocreales; family Nectriaceae; genus Fusarium; species Fusarium pseudograminearum. Next base: position 4,338,174 of record NC_031953.1, on the reverse strand, counting down.
TTCGCAGGCCTCACAGGTCGTCATCATCGGCCGCACAGCATGTCAAAGGCTCAACAGCCAGCCAGCAGCACTGCGAAAAGGATTTGGCCAGAGGGATAGCATTTCATCATTCTTACTTGGTCAAGCAAACACTTAATACATCGCCATTGTCAAGACAGGTACATCCATCATGACCTCTGAGCATGTTGCGACTCGCGCTGCCGGTGATACACACGCGCATTCTCGACATCTAACACTTGGGTCATAAGCGTGATATGCAACAGAGCACTCAGCCAGTCAGCATGTGCGGACCATCACGTACATCACCAACAATATCAAGCATCCTCCTTCTTCGCGCCAGTCCATATAGGACCGATCGCAATGAAAGAAAAGTTTCCATAAGAAAAGTGTTCCAAAAATTCCCTACCCAGGCGAACCCAAGTAGGAGCGGTCAGTGTATAGTTTTCAACTAGCAAAAATCCACTCTCAGCTAATCGCTTCACGGAGATGGATAACGCCCTTGCACTCGGATGAAGAAGAAAGAAAGAAAAGAAAACTAAAAGCGAGGGAGGAAGACGGGGTTTTATACCTGCAGGAGATCACTCGCGCACGGGCCACAGATCTGATGACTAAGGCATTTCAGCCAAAAATGCGTGATGGTTTTTGGAAGGAGGGGCTCTAATTTTGCAGCCGCATCCAGGCACCAGCGGGGCTCCACATGCAGGCACAGCAACAGCCTTCAAGGTTCTGGTTCAGTCACGATTGGCAGGCAGGTGCTCAGGAGCTGGCTGCTGCCAATGATATACGGGGTTTATTCAATCTTGATCTCAAGAACTTGCTTGGTTTCTAGGCTTAACTGCAGGATCAGGACACTGGTTAATGTGCTCGATTTCACCATCTGTCGATTTCAGTATCTATCTACAGCTCACATCTTCCAACCAGCAGTGTACAGTATCGGCCTTATTCCCTTGGCTAGGCTCTGATCGACTTTCAACATTAATCTAAATTCACTCTCATAAAGCCCACCAAGACTGATGACGCAGAGTCTGCTTGCCTGCGTGCGTAATACTTTTGCGCATATCACATAGCCATTGGTCAGAGTTGTGCAGCGTGTTCAATTTGAGGGTTGTAAGTTTGCAGGTGACTCTGTTGCCTGGGCGAAGTGCTCTTGAAAGTCAACTTACAAGGTAACTCTGGCCCTGACATGCTCCAGGCAGGCACTTTGTATGGCTGCGGATGCATGTTTGCTTTAAAGACAAGGAACTTTCGGCCAGCATGATGTCGTGCAAGAGCAACCTTCACATGTAAGTTCATTCCCTCTGGTCACCCTTCTATGGCTCTGGTTTGGGCAGTCAAAGTTTCACAGCAATATACGAATGAATGAATCACGAAGACGGAATCTTAATTATGTCCATGTGATTCTGTGTCTGACTCCTCTACTGGGTAGCAGAAAAGTTAACCACCTAAACTTAGGGTACAAAAATGATTAGCCTAAAGACTATAGTTTTAGTAGCATAAAATGACCTACTAATTTCATCTCATATGTTCTCAGCGGCCAATTCTTCTGGTACCCTGAGGCTCCGAGGATGGAGCATGTTTGGAAGACTTGAGAGCATTTTTTGAAAGTGAAATCGAACTACCAAGCCCATAGAATCCTATCCACTTTGTTTACTATGTACGAGATTTTCTTGTGAATTTCCGGTTCCATCATGAGGCTTGAATGCCTGGTTGCCTTGATATTCGTAGTCGATACCCTGTATGAGAGAATGACTGTTTGCATTTTTGCATCAATTCTAAAGAAATTAGAACCATACCGCTGTCCTATGACATCTGATGATCTTCAGTATGACATATATTGCAAATGTATGCTTGATTTCAATTCGGGAGTGAACTATATCATGCCAATATGAGTTGCTGTTCAGTTGGAGGTTGGTGGCTTAGATAGTGGTTATGACGTTCCGAACACACACATAAGGTACACACACACACACGGCACCGCGCTCACGCTGTTGAAGGAAATGATTGATTTATTGATTTGTAAAAGTGTTAAATATTTGAGAATAAAATCGGTTTAATGATATTATTTTATATTTCTTGATAGTAAAACCCTTCCTAGGTAATGACTCAATTCGAAATGCTTGGTTATTTCCACCTACGATGATCGCTGCGATACCGCTATCGCACCCAATTGCAGCAGCACTATTCCATTACAGACTCAAACCCCAGCCAAAAAATTCAGTTGACAATAGCATCAACAATACCTATCCATCTCAACCGCAAATATGATGAAGAAATTCACCCGCGCCTACTCTTCGGCGGCAACTACTTTGGGTTCAAACCCTATCCCTCCTTCAAAGATCCAGTATATTCCTACGTCAGGGAAATACCCAAAGGGCTTCAATGCCTCAGGCGTCTTGGCTGGCGTCAAGCCTGGAAACACCAGCAAGCCCGATATCGCCATCGTCACCTCTGATCGACCATGCGCTGCTGCTGGTGTCTTTACAAAGAACAAGTTCCAGGCTGCTCCTGTGACGTACAGTAGGAAATTGTTACAGCAGAAGAATAACGCTGGTCTGCGAAGCGTCGTCGTCAATTCGGGCAACGCGAATGCTGTCACCGGCACCGGAGGTCTTGAAGATGCTACCAGCATGGCTCACACCACGGACCAAAAGGTTGGCGATGAGAACTCTACTATTGTTATGAGTACCGGAGTTATTGGCCAGAGGTTTGTTTCACTGGTTGACCTTATCTAACCTCTCAATGGCTCACATGTGTCACAGGCTTCCAATTCAGAAGATTCTTGACAAGATTCCTACCGCTGTTAGCAAGGCTGGCAGTTCTCACACCCACTGGCTCGAGTGCGCAAAGGCCATCTGCACAACAGACACCTTCCCCAAGCTCATGTCCCGAAGCTTTGAGCTTCCTTCTTCCCCAGGCGTCGAGTACCGCATCGCTGGTATGACCAAGGGGGCGGGCATGATTGCTCCCAACATGGCGACTCTTCTCACCATCTTGGCTACTGATGCTCCCATTTCTCCTGCTGTCATGCCTAACGTTCTTCGACATGCAGTGGACCGATCTTTCAACTCCATCACCATCGATGGTGACACTTCTACCAACGACACCGTCGCTCTTCTCGCTAATGGCGCAGCTGGTGGTAAGGAGGTCACCTCTGAGCAGTCTCCCGACTATGAAGCCTTCCAGAAGCTCTTGACCGAGTTCTCTGTTGACCTGGCCAAGTATGTTGTCCGAGACGGCGAGGGTGCTACCAAGTTCGTGACCATCCGTGTCGTCGACAGCGCGTCTGAGGAGGCAGCCCGCCAGGTTGGCCGAACTATCGCTACATCACCCCTCGTTAAGACCGCCCTCTACGGTAAGGATGCCAACTGGGGCCGAGTTCTCTGCGCAACCGGTTACGCTCTTATCTCTGCCCCCGGACAGCCCGTGAACGATGTTCCTGAGATCACTCCCGAGCGAACCAACGTCTCCTTCATCCCTACCGACGGCTCAGCTGAGTTGAAGCTGCTTGTCGATGGTGAGCCTGAGCAGGTTGATGAGACGCGAGCGGCCGAAATCCTTGCCATGGAGGATCTCGAGATTGTGGTCAGGCTCGGAACAGGTGATAAGTCTGCTGTGCATTATACTTGCGATTTCAGCCACGACTATGTTACCATTAACGGTGACTACCGAACATAAGTACTATCAGTCGATTTACAAAGTTGTTACAAAATATAGCCTCGAATTTATGACATATTATCGCTTCACACTTGGTTGAAATATAATTTCATAATTCCCAACCGCTCTGCTATCTAATTTATAGTTAAGCTGTTATATGTATCCAAGGTCTTATGTCTTAAGCCCGTCAAACTGCAATTCAAACCTACCAAAAGAAACACTCATCCGGAACTCCTAATCTGCACTTTTTCTTTAGGCACTTTTTCTTTAGGCACTTAGAGTGCCCTTGGTGCTGGGCACCTCGCCCTCCTTACCAGGTATTCTTGTGGTGGCAGCCTTGACAGCGATAGCAAGAGCCTTGAAAGCACTCTCAGCACGGTGGTGGTCGTTGTCACCGTGGAGGCAGTGAACGTGCAGTGTGACACGAGCACCCTGAGCAAAGCTCTGCAGACAGTGAGGAACCATCTCAGTGCTGAGCTGGCCGAGCCACTCCCGCTTCAGACCAAGGTCAACCACGGCATAGGGACGGTTGGAGAGATCGATAACGGCGCGAGAAAGGGCCTCGTCGAGAGGGGCGTAGGCGTAGCCGAAACGAGCAAGACCGGCGGGTGTACCGAGGGCCTGGGCGAAGGCGTAACCAAGGGCGATGCAGACATCCTCAGCAGTGTGGTGGTCGTCAACTAAGCAGATAAATGTCAGTCATTGATATCTCTCGGTGGCGCAATTAGGAAGAAGAACGTACTGTGAAGATCACCCTTGCAGTTCAGTGCCAGACTCCAGCCAGCATGCTTAGCCAGCGCATGGAGCATGTGGTCGAGGAACCCAATTCCTGTGTTGACAGCAATCTTTTGGGACTTGCTGGCCTGGGAAGCATGGCTATCATCGTTGTCGAGAAGACGGGAGTCGGTGTCCGGAGGGAAATCGCCGCCGTCAAGGTTGAGAGCGAGTTGGATCTTGGTCTCGTTGGTGTCACGAGCGAGAGCAGCCCATCGGGTAGGTTGAGAAGAGGCCATATTTGCGATTCAATTGGATGTTTGTACAGAATTGAGCGATGTTTGTTTGTCGAGCAATTGTATGCGACTCTTTTTTCCAAAGTTGATGAGATATGACAGATAGGACGGGCTCCTGTATCGGCGAGTGTCCAATTGACAGCTTCTGATACGCCACGTCCAATGGACCCCGCCAACTTTTTTCCACAGAGGCAAAGACCGCTGTAAGCTACCCCGCCGTTGTTGCAGACACCCCCACTGTAGCCTGTAAAGACGCCCTGGAGGCCCTTAACGCGCTTAGCTCCAGTTGAGAGTGACGGTGAGACTGAAGACCGAACGGGTGTCGACTTTTGTTAGGTGGGTGGGATGTTGTTGTTGTTGATTTAGTTGATGCTATTCCAAACAAACGACACTTTGAATTCCTAAACCCATTTCGCAACGCCGCAACATCACTCGCGTACTGACTACCTAATCCAAATCTGTATATAATACTCGATGCGCTTGGAATAAAAAAAAGGTCATGGAAAGCTTCCTCAGGGAATGGAGGCAAGATGCCCTCAACAAGGCGCAATACGAATCAGCTATCTTTATCGGCGACAAGCTGCTGGCATTGACCAGTTCGTATAATCCTTTCCTCGGAGTATCACCTCAAGACTCTAATGTCAGGTTGAATAGATGACGACCAAGACGCATTCTGGTTGGCCCAAGTCCACTTCGCGACAGGAAACTACACTCGCGCCCAAGCATTTCTCTCGAGCCAAAACCTCATATCACGAAACCCATCATGCCGCTACCTCGCCGGCCATTGTCTCATCAAGCAATCCCGATTTGATGAAGCTCTTTCCGTTCTCGGCGACCGCAACCCGACGCATCTCATAACCAACGGCGCGAGCAACAAGCGTAAAACACAGCCGCGCCAAACACGACGTCGCGACCCAGTTGCGGAGGAAGAGGCATCCAACAGGAGATATGAAGCAGCCATGTGCTTCCTGCGAGGCATCTGCTATGCGAAGCAGAATTCGTTTGACCGCGCAAAGGAATGCTATAAAGATGCAGTACGGATCGATGTCCAGTGCTTTGAAGCGTTTCAGCAGCTCATGAACAATAATCTGTTGTCGCCAGACGAAGAGTGGCAGTTCCTTGAGAGTCTGGATTTCGACGCAATCCATGTGTCAGGCGATGCGTCGGCTTCTCAGCAAGCGGCTGAGTTTACAAAGATGCTCTACACGACACGTCTATCTAAATATCGGAATCCTGCAGCGTTCGAGACAGCGTACGACTCTCTGTCAACACATTATCACTTGGCGTCGAACCCTGATCTACAGCTTGCACGGGCGGATCTTTTGTATACGCAGTGCCGCTACCGGGATGCGCTGAACATCACGAACGGGATTCTACAAGAGGACAAATACAACTTTAGTGTGTACCCGGTACACTTGGCTTGCTTGTTTGAGCTCAAGGAGAAGAACTTACTATTCTTGATTGCACACGATCTAGCGGACAGCCATCCCGAAGAGCCATGCTCATGGCTCGCAGTTGGTATTTACTACTTCTCAATTGGCAAGATTCCAGAGGCGCGACGGTACTTTAGCAAGGCGAGTATGATGGATGCGCACTTTGGACCAGCGTGGATAGGTTTCGCACATACGTTCGCAGCCGAGGGCGAGCACGACCAAGCGATTTCGGCGTATTCGACAGCGGCGAGACTATTCATGGGTACTCATCTGCCCCAGGTGTTTTTGGGCATGCAGAATCACGCCCTCAACAACATGACACTTGCGGAAGAATTCCTTAAAACTGCTTACGGTCTCTGCAAAACGGATCCGCTATTATTGAACGAGATGGGCGTTGTGAAATACCACCAAGACAAACCCAAGGAGGCAGCACAATATTTTACAGCAGCGCTTAAGATCGCTGATGATATGGATAGTGATCCTTCAGCATGGTTAGCGGCCAGGACGAATCTTGGCCACGCATTCCGAAGACTACGGCACTTTAACCGAGCTCTGGCCGAGTTTGACGAGGTGTTGAGACAGGGAGGAAAAGATGCAGCTATCTTCAGTGCAAAAGGTCTCATTCTGATGGAGCAGAACAAACCCGAGGAAGCAGTGACGGTCTTACATGAGGCGTTGGCGGTTAATCCGCAGGACAGTATTGCGACAGAGCTGCTTAACAAGGCGTTAGAGGAGACGATACTGCAGGACGGTGCGGCGGAGTCTGAAGCCGAAGATTTGATCGAGTTTGAACGTATGCTGGGACAGCAAAAGCACGATGCGGCTGTAAAGGTGAATGGTGGTCGAAGAACAGTAGGAAGAATGGAGAAGGGCAAGGGAAGAGTGAGACGATCACGGAGGATGACAGTACTGGAGGATGAGAACGATTCAGAGGAGAAAGAGGACAGTATGATGGAAATGACCGATGATGATTAAGAGTAAGAATGAATACCAGAGATTGAAGAAGTATGGGATAGTCACATATCATTGGGATAGGTCAGGTCTAGGGCAGGCGTTGAGGAATTGAAAGTGTATGCATTGATGAGAATAAGATACAGTGAGGATCAGATAACGTTCAATTGAATTGAAAGGACAAGACTAAACAATATCATTATGTTGTTGTATCAATATTAGTATATCAGTATAGTAATCAACGGCCTAAACCTACTTCGCACTCGCATTCGAATATTCGTATGATTTATTAGTGGAGTATCGGCATTTCAAAACTGTCCGGCCCGTCGCTTCGGAGAACCAATTACTTTCTGCTTATTATTTTTGGGTGATATCGATGAAACAATTATCGGATTTTACAAGTGACTCGGGACCGAAATAGCGCGAGCATCTTATCTTACAGGTAAAAGGCTGAATACAGAAGAGGGGAAGTGGCTTGATGATATGACGCGGCGCAGTATAAGTATGATACTATAGAGAGAGTTGAATGTCAGCTTATATTGCAATACTCAACTTGATCATACAAACAAAACATCAAAATCAAACATGTCTCGATTCTACCCACATGCTCCTTATGCGGAGGACCAACCTCTTGCACGTACTATCCTCACAACTCATGTCATAGTGAGAGCAATCACGCTAAACACCATTATCGCTACCGGCATTACAACAACACGCCAAGTCATTCCATTCTTTCGCCCAAAATCACCTGATGCTCTCACTTTCTTCCCTCGCCTCATCCGCTCAGCATCAACAGGCACAGTCGCGGCCTTGGGTGTGGGCACTCTCATGACATATGGCCGCATGCGCGGTAGAGAAGAGATTGAGTGGCAGGATCGAAGCTGGAGGTTACTAGAGAACCCTGGACAGGTCGAGACTGATGACTGGACTGCCGTGGGTGCTGGAGCTGGAGCTTTGATGGGGGCTAATGCGGTGAAGGGATTGGGGTTGGGTTGGAGAGGTGCCGTCGGAGGACTGGGACTGGGGACTGTAGGAGGAATGTTGGGATATATGGCTTGGAGGTATGGTGTTAATGGGGGCAAGTTTCCAAAGAACGAGGATGCTTTGTAGAGAAGATAATTATTTGTATAGTATAAGTTATCCTTACATTCCTTCCCTTCTCTTCTGTATAAGAATTATATCTACAACTTTGCTCGAACTTGTTCGACATCTTCAATCTTTTGGAACTGATAGTAATAGTCCAGACTCTCAGGATTCAACAATGTCCCACTCGGTTTGATGTTGCTCCCAGAAATGATCTGTTTGACCGGCAACTCGACCTTTTTACCATTGACAGTCACCTATATCAATGTCAGTTACCATGTATGAGTGAGGGATCCAAGACTAAAAACTTACCGGAATATCAGGGACCTCAAAGATGTACTTGGGCACATGTCTCTTGGTCAACTCCTTCGCAATCCTGTCACGAATAGTATTCGCAAGTTCAGCCGTAAACTTGATACCAGGTTTCATCAGTAAGAACAAAACAACGCTCTCATCATGATCCTGCGGTCTTCTCTGTCCCACGCAAAGACTTTCGGCGACCTCTGTCGCAAACCCGCCCTCAATCACAGCGTAGATATCTGCACTTCCAAATCGAATACCACTAGGATTCAAAACACCATCAGAGCGACCGAGGATATGAATATGTCCCGTCTTCGGATGGACTGCTGCAAAGTCACCTTGCGACCATACACCAGGGAATCGAGCGAAGTAGGCCGAAGTGTATTTCTCGCCTGGAGCGGGACTTGTGTCGTTCCAGAGGCAGAGAGGAACGTTTGGGAATGCCGCTGTTCCGACCAAGTCTCCTGGTTCGCCATCTGGGACTGGGGAAATTGGCTTCGTCGGGTCAGCTGAGGACGGGTATATGGCCATGGGAGTGCCGATAACTCTTCCAGGACATCCACCGGCGTAGATGGGACACAGAGGATTCTCCATGACGAAGCAGGCGGCCTGGAGGAATGAAGTTAGCTGTGTAGATATTAAAAGGCAGTCAAAAACTTACAATGTCTGTGCCGCCTGAAAAGTTGGCGAGCTTGATATGGTTAGGGAAAGCTCCATCGTAAAACCATTCAAAAACTTGTTCTTTCAACACCATTCCCGTGCTCAAAACAGCCGTGAGGCTATTCAAATTAGCTTCCTTCTGAGGAACAATGCCCTCTTTCATGAGTTCACCCAGCCATCTTGGCGAGACACCCAGACTCGTGACTTTCTGCTCTTCCACGATCCTCAACAAGACAGATCGATCTGGCACGAAAGGTGAACCATCGTAAAACACAGTTCGTCCGCCAAAGGCGAGTCTCGCGACACTTGAAAGATACATGATCCAACCTGTCGTTGTGTACTGAAGTGTCACATCTTTGTGTGAGAGTTCGCGATGAAGAACGCCTTCTTTGGCGATGGAAACAAGAATAGGACCGACACCGTGGACGATGGCTTTGGGTGTTCCTGTAGTTCCAGAAGAATAGTAAACTACCATTGGGTCCTGGAAGCCGACTCTTTCGATAGGTGGCTGTGTTGAAGATGCTGAGGAGAGGAAGGCTTCAAGACGCTGTGTGTTCGGAATACTAGAAGTATCTTGCGCAGTGTCAAAGCGTTGAACAACAATTACTCCTTTGAAAGAAGGACACTCCTTCATTCCTTCGACCACACCCTTTATCTTGTCGCGAAGATCAATGACCTTGCCGTTGTACAGAGCTCCGTCATCGAAGAAAACAAACTACCAAATCAGCATTTCGGTATCAACATTGACTGCAGAGAAACTTACCTTGGGATCGATCTGAACTGTTCTCTGCAACAGACCTCCAACACCCATGTCAGTTGAACTGCTACTAAATAAACCCCCAAGCCAAGTCGTAGCTAGGAAAACCACACATGTCTCAACAGCATGCGCTCCAACTATAACGACTCGATCTCCCTTCTTCATGCCTCTCTGCTTCAACGCACTCGCTGTCCTAGCAACTCTCTGACGAAGCTCTCCCCAAGTAACATTCTTTACAGATGAATTACCCTCGCGAACTTCTGTGATAGCAATTTTGTCGTCCTCTTTGTGCAGAGTTGAGCGTTCTCCCGGAGCATTGCCTTGTGTCCAGAGGATGTTCTCGGCGAAGTTGAGGCGAATGCCAGGGAACCATGTAGGGAGCTTAGTGATGGGAATTGACTCATCGACAACATATGAGTAGGATCCCTCGTGAATCCATTTCTGTGAAGCCCAGAGTTGGGCATAGAAGTCGCTGCGCTTAGAGCAGGACCAGTCGTATAAGTCATTGAAGGTCTAGAATGTATCAGTATCACGGTTCGTCTAGTGAATCGCGTTCATACCTTGAGATTGAGGCCATGAAGTCTGTTTGCATCCTGCATAAAAGCCCACATTGCTGTGCTTTTAGGATCAGGATGTTCCCAAACCTTTCGCGGCACCTTTGTCAGATCCATTGTAGTAGTTGAACTTGGTGGATGTATAAGTCAGGCTTGCTTATACGAAAAACACAGTGAGATGACTTCAAATCACAACAACAAACTCGACGATGGCGAAAAATAGAATAGTAAGAGTGTTTGACGCCCTGTACTTTATAGAGACGTAGCCCGAGGTAAATTGACCAACAAGGCCATCTTCATCGTGCGGGGTTCAGCCATTCCTCGCCTACATATTAACGTTGGCTACAGTACATACTGGGATGAGCTGCGCTGTGACACCTAAATCGCCTAGACTTGCTTGTCGATCTCAAGAATGATGCATGACAGGCTTCGCTTCCGAGCCGAGGTTTGTGGGGAAATCTGTCTCTTTGTCAAGCTTGGTTAGGCAGTTGGGGTACTCAAAAGTCCACCATATCATCAGCATCACCACTTGTACACAGCAAGGCTGATCGCATTAGAAATTGAATTATTAAACAGAAATAACCGCTGGTGTCTGCTCAAGTGTCGGCAGTCTAGATAGAAAGAACTGGGATGGTCCTTGCTTGTTTGCTCAACTTTCTGAGCCGTCCCAACCCTAACAATAACATTGTACAAATATCTCACAAAACCCCCCCAAACGCCATGCTCAAAGTCCAAGACCATGCCAGCGCTCAACACACCTATCATCCATTTCCTCCGATCATAAGATGAATAACATCGTACCCTTATAGATATGGCATCCACAAAGCATCGCATTGTGCCAAGTTCATAGGGTTAACAGCCTTGGCGATAGCGTCAATCACCGTCTGGTTCGCAGGCAAGTTGCCAACGGGGCTGTGGGCCAGGCTGATTGCCCGTTTGACAATCGAGTCGCTATTAACCTGCACAGAATCTCGCAGTTGGCTCTCCGTTATAACTCCATTCCTGTGGCTGCCCGTAAACCAAAACAGCATCTCATCACGCACAAGCAGAGTCAGGGCGTGCTCCAATTCGTACTCGGGTTCCGTCAAGCATCGTGCAATAGCCATCAAGGAGCATGCAAAGATGCCTTCAGTGGCAAGTGGTCCCATCAACGTTTGAAGGTTGGGCGTAAGCCGGAAAGGCACCGGCTCAGGGTTGTGGAAAAAGGGTTTGTTGGCGCTCATGTAGGACATCATTTCAGACCCCCAAACCTTACCCGTGGCCCTGGAGATGTTGATCTTCTGCGGGTATCGGTTGTGCATGTACATGATGTATGTAATAAATGTCAACGCAGCAAGCTGGTATGAGAACTGGCGACGGAACAGCCAGAACTCTGCGAACTGCGGGAACACCTTCTGGAAGTACTCGATTGCAACTGTGGACGGAACCCATTTCTCCTGAATGGCATTAAAGACCTCCAATCGAGCTGTTGCTGCCTGTTCAGGTTTGTTCTGTTGACTGTCAGTGGCTGTGGAACAGTCATGTCTTGTCGAAAAACTTACCGAGCTCTTGCTCTCGAGCGCACCCCGAAGCTTCTCCATGGTAAACAGTACAGGGTCATCCTTTGACATGCCCATGTTTCGGCAATGATCCTCATATACTCCCTGCAGTGTAGTGTATGACGTGTCTTCCTGGACAAGTCGGATGTGCGGTGCGAATGGAACCATAATCGGTATCGTGAACTGCAAATCGCGACGTCGACTCTCCTTCTTCCGTCCCAGTGTCTGGTTGAGTGAGCGGAAAAGTTGCAAGATGCGCTCCTCTCGTCGGCAGTGACGAGCGGCAGGATGCTGGATGGCCCATGTGTGGATGCTTCCATCGTGTCCTCGCATCTTGATACGGCGATAAGAGGCGCTGATGGATCGAACAAGATCGATGTTTGGCAGGAAGCGGTCAATACGAATGAAGTCCTGGTTCTTATCCTTGTGCTGCAAGTATTGTCCTGGAACCTCTACCTCATCAAACTTGCCATATCTGAACTCACTCAGAAGAGGGGAGAAGTTTTCAAGTGAAGCACGAGGCACTCTGTGGTCCAGCTTCTCCTCAAACTTATTACGCCAACGGCGCAGCTTGTAAATGTACTCGTACATTGTCGGCTTAACCGTAACGAAGTCCGCCTCGAAGGATTTCTTGATGTGGCTTGGCAGGATCGTTTCAGCGAAGCGAGTAATATTGGTTTCCGTCGCCGCCGGAAGCTTGACGTTCTTGGCGAAAGAGGGAGGAGTTCGGCTGACATAGGCGAGAGCATCGTTAAGAAGGGCAACAATCAATCGGTAAGCGTCTTCATCGGGAGGGCACTTGAAGTTCTTCTGGATCTGGTCCACCATTGTCTCCATCGAAAGGGCCAAGAGGGGGAAGGCCGTCTTGAGGACTGACATGACCTCCTCAGTGTACTCCCACGGAGGCTTCTTCTGGGCCTGTACGGGTTGTCCAGGTTGGACTGTCGGCTTAGGTGCAACCTTTGAGGGATCAGGAGCTTGTCCATTGGCAGGTGCAGGTGTGCCAGCTGCGTTGCTGCCAGCATCACCCTCGGCCTTGACTGTTGTGCCGTCAGCCGCATTGGCAGTGCCTGGTCGTGATGACGATGTACCAGGTCGGGGGGGTTCCTGCTTGGTCATGGATGGAGACGCGCTCGCCTTTCCATTGGAGACAGTCGATTGCGCGCGTTGTCGTGCGTTTCTGTCTCTGGCTTCCTGGTTCTTCTTAATGACGAGCAGATCCTCACGATTAGTTCGGAGCTGGAAGTACAGAGCTTGAGGATACGATTTGGCAATCTTCAGAAGGAGTTGGAAGACGCGGGGCGCTTCCTTGTGGCCGAGACCTGTGATCAATTGCTGAATAAAGGTAATCCAGTACCACACAGGTGTTTCGCCCTTGAAGTCATCGAAGCCAAGCGCGATAGTGCCCTTGGAATCGTCCAAGCTGAGCAGCCACAGGATTCGGGCAAGAAGCTTTCGTGACTTGGCGTTCTTGTAGCTTCCTGCGGCTTGCAAGTACGAGGTGAGGGCTTGACGCGCCGCGTTGAGATCAGTGGGATCTTCCTTGAACTTGCGATCGTTGAAGTAACCCCACTCAGCCCAAGCCTTTGCAGCACCAATATCGAAATACAACGCTGTTCCATATGCTGAGTCGGCCTCGTCCTTCTGTTTGAGCTTCTCCAAGAACATTCCCTTGAGAGTATAAAACTCGGCCTTCTGAGGCGGGCTAAAGTAATTGAGGTTCGTGTTATTGATTACGTCCAAACCACTAGATAGCTCTTCAGGGTTCTCGTAGTGGCACTTGGCTTGTTCACGAAGCTTCAGGAAAGCTTCTTGAATCTCAATATTGGGCAGTGTATAGATGCGGCTCAACTGGTTGATGCAAACCTCGGGAAGGTTATGCTTGCGGGCAACGTGGGCGAATCTGTTGATTATCCAGGCAGTCTCGTGGTAGCCACGGTAAGCAAAGGAACTCGCCCCTCCGGCGTTCTGCGCGCCCTGCTGCGGCAGCAACTGAAGGTATGTCTGGTTGATAAGGCTGAAGATATGCTGTCTCCAAGTGACGAGGTCTTGCCAAGCAGTGATGTCATCCCAAACATTTGGTAGGCGATCACGCCAAGCACCGAGGAGCAATTTGAGCTCGCCAGATTTGATGTCCAAGTTGCTTTGATTGGTGCTGGCAAGACTCTGACAAATGACGCTGGCATCGTGAAGCTCAACCAGCTGTTGGAAGTTTTGGAGAAGAGGAACATGGGCGTTTGTCAGGCGCTCGGGCAGTTGGTGCCACTTGCGAATTGACAGTTGAATTGCTTCATCGCAGACACGTGCAAAATCGGTTGTGGGTTCCTGGCTATTGTGGAATTTGAGGAGTGACATAAAGGATTGAAAGAAGGCTCTGCGAGGTGTTGGGGCATCCATGACTCCTTTGATGATGTTGTCCAAGGCCTCCCGATGTTGCTCGTCCTGCCACATATCCGTGTTGCGCCACGCACACTCAAGCAGAAGGTCTTGGAAATTTTCATGCTTGGCGAAATCTTGCAGGATTTCCCACTGTTGCAACTTCTGAGCACAGAGAACCCAGTGATCCTCCCAAAGCATGTACTCAGCTTGAGAAAATGGTATCACGCCTGTTCGGGCCTTGATTTGAGCATTTTCATATAGCTTCTGGGCCTTGTCCCACATGCCATTTTGTTCATAAGACAGAGCGGCATTGGTTTCAACAAACTGGCATCGTCGCCTCCACGTACCATAGAACAGATCATCCTCCTGAAGAGAGGCATACAGCTCGACAAGAGCGTCGAGGTTGCTCTCACGAACGGCAGCTGACTCTACCTGGGGTTTGATGGCGGCGTTCTCCAGCTGGATCAAAGCAGTGTACCAGGCATCATAGGTTTTTGCCTCATACTTGAGCACATGTGGTGGGATCTTGCACTCTGGCCAAGTCTTAGCAGCACCATCAAGGATGGACTGAATAACATTGGGACGCTTGTCAATCTGGCGACTGTGGTAGTCCTTGGTGAGTAGGGCTACAATGCCACGCTCCAGATCAACACGGTCATCCTTTGCGACAGATGACCAATAGATTGGGAAAAGAGTGACCCAAAGATTGTGAGCGAGTTGAGAGTCGACGTGCTGGAGCTGAGCCAAGGGCTCGACGACGTCTCTCACTTTGATATCACCGAGTTCCACCATGAAGCGGCGGTGACTTGCCATAAATGACTCAAACTTGTCATCGATGATGCTAGCAGGCTCTCGGGCCTCCATCTCCTTTGTGAAGGTAGTCAGCAAGCGGGAAATTGGCAACGTCTTGAAGTCGGACTGATAAAGCTGAATGTTGGCGTTTGTCTCCACGGCACCTAGCAACAAATGACTGGCTTGGGCAAGCCAGTAGGAGTCAGACAGCGTATCCCAATTCTGAGAGGTGAGAACATAAGATAGACGTGCGCTGGCCGATTTGGATAAACTCTTGTCGAAAATGGCCATGAAGCGATTCCGCATGTCGACATCCGTTGCACGGGTGCCGATAAGGAATGCGTGCTCCATGCGGACTGTGAGCTCAGTGCGAGTGATTTTGGGGTCCTCGTAGATGCGAATAACGAGGTCCAGGAACTTGGACAGCATGGTTGGGTCTTGTCGGTGCTCGAAGGATAGCATCTTGTGAAGAACGGCCGTCTTCTCCTTAAGAGTTGGCCATGTTCCTTCTGAACGGAATACCCATCCCTCAACCATGTTCAAAATTTCTTCGCAAAGCTCAATCGACATGGACTTTTCCACCAGAGTTGCGAGGACGCTGAGGAAAGGCCGGCGAGAGTCGCCTAGAACCTCCATCCGAAGAGCAACGACCTGTATCTCCTTGATCATAATCTTTGTCTGGATTTCGAGATCATAAGCAGACATTTCTCCACTCGGAGTGTTGGGGTCCTGGTTCCTATTGTTCACACCAGCGGCTTGGCTCGCAACAGCGTTGTAATGCTGCACATGCTCCTTCGCATGCTTGGATTGAAGTGCTTTCATCAGGGATGCAATGTGCTGATCGATGACATTCGGCTTTCGCTGGCCAAGAGACCAAAGAATGCTCACGCCGGAAGTATAGTTGCTGCTGTTCATTGCCTCCGTCGCAAGTTGGGATAGGTACACGACGATCTCTGATGTCTGTGTCTCGGTCTCGCCATCAGCGTCCGCATCTTCCATGGGAGTGTCGTCGGGAACAGAATCCAAGATGCGCTTGACAATTGACCGTAGCTCACGGTCGTCGTCAAACTTCTTGTCGGAAAGATGAAGACAATCCTGGATTTCAGGGTTTTCTGACTTGAGACACTTTTCCAAAACCTTCTGTATAGATGGCATATTCTTCTGGATCCATTCGTCGTCCTTTGCGTTGAGCACAATGCGGACGACCTGGAGGGTGTTAATGATGTTGGTGAGGAACTTCTCGTCGAACTTCTCCTTGTCAGAAGGATCAGCAGTAAGGATAGTCTGGGTTCGCTCGCTTGCCAGGATCACATGTGTGACGTTGGGGAACAGGTCCAGTTCGAGGTCGCCCCAATACTGAGGCTGTACAAGGTTGTAAAGCAGCTTCATGGCCTTCTTGCAAAGATCGGTCAACGCCAATGGGACAGGAGGAATTGACGACGAGACTTGATCGCGAGGCTTGGCTGAAGGGAGCTCATAGCGCTCGTTCAGCTGAGCAATGAATTCGACCAGATACTTGATCATCTTCGTTCGGAACAGGGGTGGAATCTCGTACTCGACACGCTGGGGCTGAGACGGAGCGATCGCTTGCTCCGCCTCCAGCTTCCTCTTCTTGGTGTTGGGAGATTGAGAAAGAGCTCTTGTGTCAGACGTTTGTGACTTTCCTTCCACTCGTCTCTCCTCCCACAGCCAGATAAGCCACATCATGTTAAGACAAAGTCGTTTTGACTCGTGAGATGCATTCTGTGGCGTGGCGAGCTTTCGTAGCGAGCTGATCATCAAAGTGATGTACTTGTCCCGAGCCACATAGAAGAGATCCGGGTGTCTAACCAGGAAATGGAAGATACTCGTCATCTGCTGTGCGTTTTGTCCTTCATCTGCTAGGATGCGGCGAGGCGCAACTGCCCATGGCGCATACTGACTGTTCTGGCCAGTTCCGCATCGCTTTGGCAGCATGGGTGCAATAAGCTCCAACGCTTGTGTTACCAAAGCTCGGCCTTCGTTCTGGTTGGCCTTCAGGAGTGAGAGATACACCTGGGTCACAATCTTTGGAGGGGTTTCGTAGTGTGCAATGAAGTAGCCAATGACCACATACGCGGCATGCTTGTTGATCACGTCTTCTAAGCGAATGAAAGTCCAACCAAACTTGATGATATCTTTCCTTGCATCTTGTAGGGGGGTGTGGTAGTACTTGACCAACATCGCAGAGAGCTGCAATACTTCATAACGCGTATGGTCAATACCAGGCTGGGCTTGATCATCCATGGTCATCTCGGGATGGACCTTCCAGATTTTGCTGCTAACTGCATCAATGACAGCTCTGTCCATAAGTCGAGGAGTCTTGTTTTGGTCAAGTTGATTCCAGTTGCGCATGACATCCATTGCAACGATCGGGTTGACGATGTAATGTAACAAAAAGTGCTTCATCTTGTTTGACGCAGATTTGCCAGAATAGGTGTCCAGACAACGAAGTACCGTCATTTTCCAGAAGTCAATCGCGTCATTGCAGATGATTCTCCTATAGATGAAAGAGAACAGCTCCTGTGTAATGCGAAGCTCATCAGAAGTAACGCATTCGATTAGATTGAACAGAGGGTCCAGGTCTTTTGGCGCCCTCTCCAGTGACTTGACAAGAATCGTCATGAGCTGCTCAGCAGCTTGGTAAGCCGGTAATCGGAGATGAGCCGGAAGGGTATGCTGGCGAAGATGCTTCTCCAGTTCTTTGCCAATGTTCTTGAGCCAGTCAAGATGCTCCTTTTTGTCCATGCACTTCTCCGCGTTAGGGAAGTGACTGAGAGACTCAAATATGTGGATTGTATTGACCATTGCAATGAACTTGGCCTCGTTGTTCTGGCTTATCAACTCGTTGCAGCGGGTGATTAAGCCATCAACATTGTCAACTGCAACCTCTCGCAGAGCCTGACTGTCAGGGTGGCCCAGGACCTGCGCCAATAGTCGACCGTACTTGAGGTCTTCCACTTTACCGAAGAGGTACGCCCAGATCTCCTTAGGATATCGATTCATATACCTGTAGATAGGAAGACGGAATGGACTAAGCTGAGTCCGGCGCAACTTTTCTTCAAGTCCAAGGAAGCAGTCGATCAAGCGTTCCTTAAAAGCTTCAGCGGGTGCGGGAAGCAAGTGGAAGATATTGAGAATAGCGGTGATGATCTTCATCTGAGCATGTTGATCGAAAAAGCTGAAGGATATTTGCTGCAAAGCACTGGGTTCGACAATCGAATCGATTTGTTCAAGTAAGCGAGCACCTATCTCGACCTTAAAATACGACGTGAGCAGCTTCAGTAACCTAGACAGATTGTCGAGCCCCGCCGTGCTGAGGCGTTTAGGATCTGACAGACTTTGCAGCACTGGTCGCAATCCTCCTTGAAGGAGCTCCTTGGGCAGACGCCTATCTACCGACAGAACCGACTTCAGGGCATCATTTGCTGCAGTGATGGTAGGCTTCGATTCTGAGTACAGACACTTAAAAAAGACGCCCAGAATCTTTGTCTTTGTGGGTTGGTTGGAAAATTCCTCAAAGGTCATAGCAGTTGTGAGGAGTTTGATACATGAAACCCGGAGGTTGACAATATGCTCATGTGTACGGAATTCTGCAGGCTTGTTAGCCAGAGAATCGTCACCAGCATCTGCCAAGGCCAAAGACTCCATCAGGAGACGGTTTAGATTCTCGTCGAACGGGACCCAGTCGTTCTTCAAACTCATGTGGTACGTCATGGCGTTGATATAGCCAATCTGAATACTAAACGGCAACGCTCGCAGTGGCTTGGCAAATATAGGTTGCAGGATCTTATCCTTGCAGGATTCAAGGAGCTCCCAAACCTCGCAATTTGCTGCCTTGGCGATGAGTTCCAGCGAGTGCTTCGCGGTCTCACGAACATGCTTGTTCATATGGTACAGATCATTTCCAAATTGTTGGCAGATCTGAGAAAGACGAGGCTGCTTGGGCTGAGCACCTTGCGGTTGGCCTGGTGGTTGTGTAATGGGCAGTGCATCCTCCTTGGTGATGTCTTTGGTGATGCGCTTCAGAAGGACCTCGAGACTTGTTTGTGCCAAGCAGCGTGTCTTTTCAGGAAGGTCTTGGGGCATGTCCTTAACCACGTAGATGAGAGCACGTATAAACTCGGTTTGCTTTGAAGTGATCCAAGTGTCGCCAAAGTCAAGCTCCGTGAGCAAATAGTTGATTCCCAGACTGCCACCAGTCTTGGTAAACCATTCCTCTTCATAACAGCTGTGGCAAAATGTGCTGCTAAGGTGACTGAAGAACGGGAGCTTGCCGACGTCGTTTTCCGAGCCAAAGATGATCGCTGTGGAGTCGTACATTTCCCGAATGGCGCTCTTGCCCGCCTCCCGTACGTCTGGGTGGTCTGAAGCCAATGACTCTACGATTGCGTCAGAAAGGTTGCGTGTATCAATATGCAGAGGGCCCTCGCCCGCATTAGGGTCAAAGGGGCTAAAGTTTCGCTTCAAATCGACCAAGGCTCGGCCAATTTCGATTATTGCAAAGTGTTTGCAGACATTCAGTAAGAAAGCACTCGCCTCATCTTTGAACTCGGGGAACGAATGAGCAAACATGATTGCCTTGAGAAGTCGCTTCACGACCAAGTCTTCACACTCTTTCTTCGGAATAGATCGCTCGCGGTCAGAAACCTCAAAGCTGGTAGAATTTATCTCGTACCTCCGTGCTACAAGGTCTTCGGCTTGGAGTCGCACGAGGCGTGGGAGATCTTCCGGAAGCTGATCAAAGCCAATGCGCAGCTTCAGTTGAGATTTGATCAAGTGCAGCGCTTGCTTCTTGTAGTAACCATCGTATTGCTTGTTGTGGTTGTTCTTGGTTGCTTTGGGGAATTCCGTAAGCTTCTGAATGGCAAAGTCAATGCCCATATCAGCAGGGAATGCTCTGTCCTTTTTGGAGCCAAGCAACCTCAGGTCGAAGCCTGCAGGATCATCGGCGTACTCCTTGTAAGCAAGCGGCACAGCTCCAGTCATGAACTTTCTGTTTCTGCCGCCCAATTTGCCAAGAATCCTCATTGTGGTATGGGCGTGGAAGTGGCTGTATGGGTGGGGTTTGAGATGGTCAAAGAGAGCAGTCATCAGCTCATCAATGACAGGCGCCATGATGGGATCAAGATAATCCGCCGTTAGGTTGTCAACACACAGTTCCAGTGTTCGTAGGCCCTGTCCAACGAGATCTGTTCCGGCACGGAGTGCAACAACAAGCGGTCGCATCAGGAAGCTCAAGTGCGGCAGCAAGTGACTAAGTCTTGCTGGGACCGTGAGACAGAGCTCCACATACAAGTCGCGCTCTGATGGCTTTCGAGCGGCCATTAAAAGATTATTAAGCACATCCAAGAGCATTTCAAGCAGCGGCAGAATCTGCTTGTAGAGTTGCTCGAATTTACCGCCACCGATGCTGCGGAACAGCGATCGTAGAAGAAGGAAGTAATTCATTGGCTCCTCTGCCTTTGTCGACAGCTCAATGGATTTTGTGACGATGTTCACAACGTGGGGCAGTAGAACCTGCTCGTTTTGATTGGCGAACAAGGTGACTGCCATGAAAGCTAGCTTAAAGAGCCGCAACAAGATCGAGGATTTCTTAACATCGGCAGACCCTACCTGATCGATTCGCTCCATGAGGAACTGCAAGAGCATACCACAAAAGCTAGGAGACGTTGCCTCGCTAGCAAGAAAGAATTGGGGTATATGCAACAAAGCTGTGTGTTCGAAGATCATGTCGTAAAGGCGCGGGATCTCTTGTTGGAATACCTCGTGGAACGTTGCGGGATCAATGGCGTGGAATACAGTGGCAAAGGTTTCAAGCAAGTCCTTCTCCTCCTTGCTGCAAGAGACCATGTAGAAATTAGCCATGTATTCCACCGGCGACATGTATTGGGACTCGGCGGCCGGCTTTTCAATCTCGTAGTACCTAAAGACATAGGCACCCTCGCGGAAAAGTTTGATGATGACCTTGACCTCCTCGGCTGTGAATCCATACGATACATCCTGCCAGTGGGTGGGGGCATTCTGCGCATCAATAGGTGACCCGACGTTGCATGTCCTCAATTGGTAAAATGTGTTCTTAAGACCTGTCATCAGATTTCGGAAAAGGAATTTGTTGTCAACAACAGGGTCGGCGCCGCGATCTCGTGGGTTTGAAGTTTTAATGGGAACCGCAGAGAAGATGTCGGTCTCATCCCAATCAGGAGGGCCATCCTGGTCAGCCAGGTAGGTCTCCCGGGTGCCAGCCTTCATCTGTTCCCGATAGAGAGCCGAAAGCTTTACAGCATTGGGGTACTGACGGTTCATGGCAGCAAATTTATCTGCGATGGCGTTGAGAATCATGATGAGATAATGCCGTGCGTCGACCTTGTTAGGCAACTTTGCAATACACTCGGCCATATTAAGGAGGAGTTTGGCACTCATAGTCTGAAAGCTCGTTCCGGGGAAGTTGTCTTGAAGGTTTCTCGTGTAGACCTCGACAGTCTTCCTGATTTGTTCTGGCTTCAAAGAATCTCTGACGTGATGAATGAGATCAGCAAGCATACTATAAGCCAGGGGCCGCATAGTTTCATGCACAGTCAGTCCGTCTCCAGTCAATGTTCGCTCATCCAGTAGCTCATCGATCTTTGGGATAAAGATTTTGCGGAAATTATAATTGATAATATGACGAATCGCCACTATAAGCTCTTTGCGTGTGCCAGACTTCTCTCTAGGGCAGTCCTTCAAAAGCCGAAGGACGATATCAGGCAGTCTAGGAAGGAAATCGTTCAGGTGTGAGGCGTATTGGCGAAGGAGATAGGCCAGGAAGCTCATAGTCTTGACTTGTGCCGTAATAAAGTCTGCGAAAGCCACTCGGTTCTTGATAGCAGGGCTCACTCCAGTATGAATGGTTCCTTTAGCCGCAGCATCAGCATGCGCTTGCTGCTGAGCTGAAGCTTGAAGGCACAGTACATTCTGAATGAGAGGGACAAATTTCCGGACATTCTGCTGCACCGTGTTTCGATAAACCTGGAAGATGGACACAACTATAATAGGACATTCAGAGAGGACCTTGAAAGACTGCATTCCCTTCAACAGCGGTCGGTTTTGTTGCTGGGGATCCGCTCCAAGTTCAGTGGTGGAAGCGACTGGTGATCCTGGCCGTGGTGATTGGAAATTCTGCGAGTTCCCGGGGGTCGAAGGTGCGCCGGGCTGCGATGGCGCATTGTGAGGAGCATTATCAAGTTGCTCTCGGACGACCTTTTCCATTTGCTCGAAAAGCTCCTGTATCAGTGTGAGGAAGGGTTGCACCTTTCCCTGCAGCGCCTTGTGTTGGTGACGCATGATGTCCGATGTTATCTTGACACATATTGTTGCGTTCTCTTCGTTGTCTGTCCGTACAAGCTGCATCAACAAGTCGACGGTCTCTTCGGCGTAGGGTTCGAAAGGTTCGGGAGGGGCGGGTTGTGTAGGTAATCGGTGCAGGACTTCGAGGATGACCATTCGTAGTTTCTGCTCGGGTGAGTTGCTTTGGAAAGTGCATGGTCCTTTTAGAATGCCCATAAAGACGGGCATCAACCTTTTCAGGAAAGGAGGGTATATTTGGCCACTGGTGTAGTGATCCAAGCTATCGCGCAAGGTAGTCGCGGCTTCCAGCTTGAGTCTCACATCTAGAGAACGGCATACTGGTTAGCAATCGTGATATCGCAGAGAGCATGCGACAGCAATGGAGGGGTTATGGTTTCGCAATGGGGCATTACCGATATCGCCATTACTAAGTCGAGTCACGACTTCATCTATAGTGGTGCCAGACATTGTTGCATTATTGGCATCCACGTGACGCGATTATATCTGCCATGAAGGGGGTCGTTTCGGTGGTGATCCTTTTATAAATAGATGGAGTAAGGAGTTTTGAGTTATGTGGCTGCCCGTCGCGAGCTTCTGCAGTGTCGATGGGCGAGTTAGAAAATTCTCTGTGTCAAGGTTCTCGAGAATATCTCACGTGTAGTGAAGTGGTGAGAGTGGCGATGATATGTGTTGAGTTTTGGATGTTGGTGTATTAGGATGCTTGGTGCAAGGCAAGCTTGAAGGTTAGTAGTAGCTAAAGACGTGAAAGGGCCGTCGCGTTGAAAATTACAAGAACGACTAAGCTGGGGGGTGCGGTCACCAATTCCACTGACGCTAAGACCGTATCAAAGTTTGACCGGCATTAGCGTGTAGTGAACAGCCAATTATCTACGATACAGCTCCCAAGTCGAGCCTCCATGTGTCTCTTATCTAATCTTATCTTATCTGCTACTGCTGTTGCTGCTCAGCGACGAGGTCCAAAGAGTGCATCATTTAGGTACTAACATTGGAACATGCATCACACAGCTCGGGATATTCGTTCGCAGTAGATCAATAAGTGATGGCCACGGAATTGTAAGCATCTGTGGCTTGACGTTATTTCCCCTTCCCTCGGACCTTTGGCGTGTTAAGCTCAGATTGAGTCTTGTTCCAGTCAGTATGGGTACTTCAAGGTACCAGCCAGAGGCAGCCACTTAGAGGCAGCCAGAAGTACCTATGTTTGACCGAGAAGCCTAATACAAAACTCCATAGTGGCAATCGACTTCTTTTAATACAACTCAGTAACTCAGTAACATGGATACATAGTACAATATTTTTAATGCCCACACAACTAGGTAGGTACCTACGTACCTACTAGGTACTAGGTATCTCCTGCATATGATGAATGTTGATTGCCCCACTACTAAGCAACTGTCCACTTTATTTATGGGCAGCCTAAGCCGACCAAAAACAAGAATAGGGTAGGCACTTAGTGCACTGACGAGCTCCGGATTATTGACTAACGCAACTAACAAAGGCCTCTCTTTGTTCAAGAGAAAGTTATATATTATATAAAGCCATTTCGAACTTCTCCCTAGACTCGGTTGAGTCTTCCTTATTTTCATCTCCATCCAAAACTGTATGCAAACTAACCCCTCAACCACTGGGAGTCAACGGTCACGATAAGCATATCGCTCATCACATACCGTTTCCGAAACGATGAGTGGTGAATACACAGCCTTTTTCTACGGCAAGTCACATATACTGTAAATGCGTAAAATGCGTATGCTAATGCAACCAACAGGTACCTTGGTAGGTTGATGCGTGATCTGGTCTGTACCACCCTGACATATCACACTAGATGGCACCCGAGGTCTTCTTCACCGTTTGCTACGGCCACAATAACCCTCCTCAGGTCATCAAGGACATGCACACGTTCACTCCCGCAATCCTCGAGGGCTACTGCCGCCACCGAGTTCGACACGCAGACTATCCTGGTGTTGTGGCTGAGAAGGGTCACAGTGTTCGTGGGGTTTACGCTACTGGACTTACCGATGCCAACATGAGCAAGCTTGACGATTTTGAGGGGCCCGAGTATGACAAGGAAAAGGTCAAAGTCAAGTTGCTCAACAAAGACGGCACTGTCAACGAGAAGGGTGAAACCAAGGAAACGACCGTCTACGTTTTCAACTCACTCAAACACCTTGAGAAGCGTGAGTGGGACTTTGAGGAGTTCCGAAAGACCAAGATGAAGAACTGGACCCGAGGTGGATTGGCTTTCGATGAATGTAAGTTGACGTACGCCATGCTCATGTGTGTGCCCAATACTGATGATGCGGACAATGTAGAAGTCTGAGTGAACCACCAATAACGACTTCGAAGTAGACGCGTGTTTCTGCAAGCGCCTTCCAAGTGACAGCAGTCGGTCGCTTATCTGGCTGCAGCATGACAAGACTTGATGTGGTGGCAGTGAGGGGATGTTGTGATGATGCTACCGACATACCGGTTCATAAATGCCGTGCCAGTGGGCCTCATAGATAACAGCCCTATGACCATGCAATAGACAAAATGATTGCCCCCGAAACCAGTGTAAGCGCCTAGGCCCGTAACAAAGGGAGGCAACGCAGCAGTGCATCAACGCCCAGTTCATGTTGTCAGAATGATGGTATGAGTGAATTCATCGGCGGTTAGGACGTTCCAGAAAGCTACAACGCCCTTGTAAGACGGTCTGCTAGGAAATGAGTCAGACGCATATTGGTTGAGGTTCTTGATGTGATAACATGAACCATGAAGGCGATGAATAAGAGCTGGAGTATCAAGCTTTTGCTGATTTCAGTATATTGATCATAAATTCTATGATGTATGAAAAGCCCTCATTGCATTGAGTTTGCCTGTTGACGAAACGCTGCTGTAAATCCTTCAGGTAAAAGGAATGTAAAGGGATATCCTTGTTGCTGTGAGTTGAGGTGAGCAATTATCTAATCGGATGGCTTGAGCCAATGCCACAGAGTTCTTGACTAGTGGTGTATAATCTAATAATATACATGAAATGTGGCTGAGAGTTCGCAGTGGCCCCATGGTTAGTGTCAGCGTTGAAGCTCGGGTCAAGGGTAACAGGTAGAATCCTTCTTATTCGGTAAATGGTTTCACGCCACAGAGTTACGCGGCTGCTATAAGAAGGCCCTGCACAGTATTGCTAGGACTTGGGATCCTGAATAAGATCAGCACTGGCCATTGCGAGGATATTGAATGGAGAGTTATTAATATGGTTGGTGCTTTAATGCGGAATATCAAACCCGGCCGAGGCCAAGCTGAAGATCATCTGAACTTAGAAAATTCTGGGAACCCTGGTCCTGATCTTGGTTCCGTATTATTTCCCTTGGAAAACACGGCCCATAGATACGCCGCGTTTCGTCCGATAGTCGATAGACGACGACCCTTGTTCGAGCTGGCCTTCCCCGGGCCTCCGTGTTGGTCGAGCTGCAGGCTGTCAAAGTCACGAGAAAGGTCCAAAGCTGCCCAATCGAGATAGCAGTCGGTGAAGGTATTTCAGCGACTATACAGAAGTCGTTATTGGTGACAATAACACTAGGAGCCTATGTAGGAAAATAGGACTAATATTTCTAGTCTTCAGCATCTTGCTTACATCCAATCCGGCAACAGCTGTACCTGACGCCAGTGTCATGATGCGCCAGACAGGCCCAATAAAGAGGCGAATCGTGCTGTTCTTGACTTAGCGGTCATCTTAGTTCTGCAAGAGATGTGAGCGGCAACTGAGCTTACACTGGCCTCAAAATGATCTAAGCAGTGAGAAATCCTCTATTATAGAACCGACACTAACAAACCACCCTATCAATCGCCGTAACGGGCCTTGGCTCTTGCTTTCAGCTTACCACGTTGTAAACAGAAAGAGCTCGGTACCCTCCGGGCGCCTACCGCTTCCAGTCTTGTCTGACTTTCCAGCCTTTCCAGCCAATTCAACCCCACCCAAGCACCAAACACCAAAACAATAAAACACCAAAGTCCGAAACATGAAGGTACCTCCTTGCAGAAACAAAAGTCACAACGAGGCCTTTGTACTTGACTTATGCAAGGTGTCTGCACCACTTGAATGAAACCTTTCACAAATGATTGGTTTGTCACAATTCCTATTCACTATGAACGCAACTTGTGAAACAGGCACGGTTTCACTAGGGGAATAAAAACGAGAAAACCACCCACAAGACTACGCAAGACTACGCAAGTCTAAGGGACGGCCCCCTGCCGTTGTAGTCTATCACACGGAGACGAAGCCCAAAGAAGTAGGAGTATCGGGAGATATGTACTCCCTAACTCCATTGAGGTCTTTTTGACCACGCGTGAAAGATTTTATCCTACCAAAGATCTGCACCTGCACCCCTGGATACGAAGGCGATCGTTCAGGGGATTACTCAAGAAGGCAGGCCTCCAGAACACCCTATACGATGACTACCTAGGTAGATGGCAATAATGAGCCACGCTGCCCGGATCTGTGCCGCTGGTTGCAGTAGTCTCAAGTCGCATCAATTTGCAAGGTCATGGGCTGCTGGAATTCTCATCACAGCCCTCATGAGAACTTGGACCACGCGGTGTTTCCGTGCGCAGCACCGGTTCTTTACGAGATTCCTCTTGATGGCCGGATCATACCATTTTGGACAATTGTTTGAGTCTTGGCAAGAATGCGACAGCCGACTGGTTCTGGGCTCTTCAGCCACTAATCCCCTTGGACACGTTCGCCTGGCATAACCCCTGTCATTCAGCCTTATATCCCTGTCGTCGCCCCCTGATTGGCATCTGAACCCCGCTCCCAAAGACTGGACTTGTCGTAATGGATGGCCCAGCACGACGGATTGTTATGCAGGGGAGGTCATGACTGCCGGAACAATGCATTGACTCGATAATACGCCCAGATCATTGAGACAGATGACTTGATGGGCATCCAGATATTATTGCTGAATCCTCCTTGCGACAGATCACATAAAGCAAACATCCAGAAGGATTTTTCAGGAGGGCATGGTAATACGTATTGAAGTACATAAAAGGATAGAAACCAAGTCTGGTGTGCCCCATATGATGACGTTGGAAGCATGGTTGCTCAGAATACCCATGTTGCAGCCAACGACTTTCCCGAGCACTTGGTTCGACAGGGCCCTATTGGTGACCGCGCAACTGGAGTCCCTTGCGCCCCAACCACCAAAGTCTTCTCCCAGTCCTTACTTCACCGACTAAGCTCCCTTGCCACTATGGGCGGCCTACGCTAGAGCTGACGGCATTGAATACTCATTGCAAGTCACGCTGAATATCTCGTAACCCAAGGGCGCTTCAACAAGCGACACAAGGCAGCAAGGGTATGGCCTTGCAGCTGAACAAGGGAGACGACAGACGGTCCCTTGTTATCGCCTTCAATAAGACGGCTAGACGGATACTCTCTTTCAGGCAGGACAGTGACAGGTCCCTTGCAAACACTTGAATCGCTAGTCAGGGGCTTGAACCACGACTTTTCTCTGGGGTTTACATGGGTCTAGTCCACTCACACTTTTGTTTAGTGACCAGATGAGTCTTGAAACATTGTCGTCAGCCTATCATGGACCACCTGCTGCAAATCGTCTCTTAGTCTCACGGCCCTAAAGCCTCCGTTTGCTTCGAAACAAAGCTCAACAAGGGCATTGAAGAATCCTGAGTGGCTGTACTAGCTGACTAGAAGTTATTACTCCCCTGACCTTATGGATTTTTGGTCCACCATGATCGCCTCTGAGGTGCATGCGGCTACGTCCGTTCGCGGATGTTTTTCCTGCTTGCGATTTCCCCTTGCCTCTCCGTCTGCTCTCGAAGCGTCGAGAGCCAGTCCATTGTGTGGACTGAAGTCCATATAAGACGTCCTCCCCTCCCCCGTATCATCCTCTCTCATCACCAACGACTTCAAAAGTCTCTATCCAGTCCTTCAAGTGAGATTGTCTCAACGACACTTCCATTCCTTCTTCTTTCTTTCCAAAGGCTAGTCCTTTCACCTGTCTCGACGACATTCACGTATTGCCTGGTGCAATTCGACCCTTCATTCACATACCCAACAATCGAGCTACGACTCTTCAGTCTTATACCCACATCACTCGATTCTGTCTTGACGACAATCTCACAACCTGAACATCAAATCTACCGTCTGGAACGTTTAGATTTACACCATCACTCAAAATGTTCGCGAAGGCTTTCACCATCGCTACTTTGGCTTCCTACGCCAGCGCCCACATGATCATGGCCAACCCCAAGCCTTATGGCAACCCAAGCAACAGCCCTCTTGAGGCTGATGGATCCAACTTCCCATGCAAGGGAGCAGTCAACGATGGCGCATCAACCAACAGCTACAAGGCTGGCAGCACTCAACAACTCTCTTTCATCGGTTCAGCCGTTCACGGTGGCGGCTCATGCCAAGTCTCCCTCACCACAGACAAGAACCCGACCAAGGACTCTGTCTGGAAGGTCATCCACTCTATCGAGGGTGGATGCCCCACGAGGAGCCAAGCCGGTAACTATCCCGAGAATCCCAATTTTGAAGACCCCGACAAGTATGACTTCAAGATTCCCGAAGAACTGGCTGCTGGTGATTACGTCCTCGCATGGACCTGGTTCAACCACGTTGGAAACCGTGAGATGTACATGAACTGTGCCGCTGTTACTGTCCAGGGCGGGGGTGGCTCCAAAGGCTACTTGGACACTCTCCCTGATATGTTCGTTGCCAACGTTGGTAATAAATGCGAGACCCAGCCTAACACTGATCTCGCGTTCCCCAACCCTGGCTCGTCTGTCAGCAAGCTCAAGTCCAAGCTCGACCCTCCTAAGGGTGATGGCTGCCAGAAGCCTGGCTCCGGCTCCGGTTCTGGTGGCGGCGATGCTGAGCCTTCCGCTCCCGCCGCGGCTCCCACTACCAACCCCGGTGCTCAGCCCAGTCAGCCTGCCACCACTCCTGTTCCTACCCCTGATGCTGGCTCTGGTGATGGTTCCAGCGGCGCCCCTGAGATTCCCGGTGGTGCCTTTATCATTGTTTCTCAACCTGCTGCTGCTCAGCCTTCTGCTACTCAAGCTCCTGAAGCACCTGCTAAGCCTGAGACTCCCAACAATGGTTCTGACGAAGGATCCGGCTCTGGCGAAGACAAGAATGGTGGTGGCAACAGTGGTGGTGACGCTGGCTCAGGCAGTGGTGGCTTTGCTGCTGGAACTGCTTGCACATCAGAGGGCGAGTGGAACTGCATCGGTGGTTCTTCTTTCCAGCGCTGCGCCAGCGGTACTTGGACCCCATCTCAAGGACTATCCTCTGGTGTCACTTGCACTCCTGGACAAGCTGCTGATATCAGCATGACTGTCAAGCGAGGTGAGAGGCAGATGCGTCGCTCTCAACGCCACCACGATTAAACACAATTTCTTTTCACAAAATTCTAGGGTTGATCAGGAAATGGACATTCAGAGGCAGCTGGATGTATGGGCGTTTGGACTGGACACTTTTACTTCTTTTTGTTTTGTAGCTATACCTTCTCATTTCTTTCTTTCTCAGAGTCGGGAATTAAATCACCATATCAAATGATCTCATGTCTGTTGCATCTGCTTTTCCTATATTGAAATTTGACCAAGCCCAGCGATAACATATGAAGAGGCTGTACCAGTATTGCATCAGTCAGATCCAGCTTTCCATTTGTCTCGTAAGCCTTATTGAACTTCATATTGTTGGCTTTGACGCTGGATTATCAGGTTGACACTGATTTCGCGGTGCTTTACATATTCAAAGAGTATATCTAACAGGCAGCAATTATCACAATGACCATGTTGGCCATATTCCTTTAGAACTAACGTTTGCCAATTGTGCACATTTGCTTGGATCAACTTTGAGCCCTTTTTAGCATTGGCTATGGGCGCATTGATAAAATTGTGCTATTGTGATTGTCTAATGCATGCTTCTCAGAGCCAAGTTCCATCTGAGACTCTTCTTTCCTTCGATTTCTTTTTTCTGAAGAACAAGCGACCGATACTATTTTCCTTCGGTTTGAGTGACTGGGGATCGACAGGAACAACATGAGGGTCCATTTCGATACCAATATGCACATCCTTGTCCCGTCCGATATATCTACCAAAGCTGAACGTTCGCGTCGAGTTCCCAGGGGTGAGATTGAAAGCAGGAGATACAAGCCGACTGGAAGCGACATATGCCAGGACAGAGCCAATGGTCGTAGGCATGCGAGGGAGGACCGATGGAACAGCTCTGCTATAAAATAGCAGAGCCACGCACGTGTTGATGGCTAGAATTGTCATTGTAATAATGAAAGAGGCGTCCTCCATGAATATACGGATTTCTTGTGTTTTTCGGGTGACTGCTGTTGGTTTCTCCTCCTGGCTGTGGTCGAATAATTGCTCGTTCAGGCTCAGCATAATTGCAAAGACCCTTCTATAGATGTCTTCAACATAAGGAAGAAGGTTTTTGGGATCGGGCACAGGACTCTTTGGGTCTACAATAGCCCTGGACCCGTTCGTAGAAGCCATGATCAAATAACTCATCCAATCCCGAATCGTCGTATCGTTGTGAAATTGAAGTCTGGGGTTGTTCCAATACTGATTAGTGACTTGGAAGATAATATCAGACTGTGCTTCTGAATCAGGGTTGTCCAGTGTGGCTTCAAGCTCGCTCGTTCTGTTGTATGAGATAACATGACCTTCCATATCTACCGTTAAATTGAACATTGCTGTTTCAAATACAGGACGGCATTTCATGAAGCTGAAATCCAGGGTGGAGTTGACATCCTCTGCAGTGGGCATGCGACCCCATCCCAGTATTAATGATCTCCCACACGGTTGAGGTCCTGATCTGGAGCCTATAGTGCCAGAAAGTTCTATAGCAGAAAGACCAACAGAGTGATCAGTACTTGAATCACGAAGTCTTCGGCTGGCGTAGTCGACTAGGTCCGGGCAATGATCTTCTGGAACATCCACGAACGCCCCATTCTTGTCGAAATCCTCTCCGTTTGCAAGTGGGAGCCGCCGTGTGGGCCAGCCGGTGCAGTTGCCCCTGGACCCATAGCCGCGAGCTTGGAGATTGTACACGTCCCCTGTATGTTTATTCCGAGACGGATCAATTTTGTGTCGATGGAAGTAGTAGTCCTTTGATACCCAAGGTGGAAGAGGCGTCCCGGAAGACATGTTGGCCATGGCGACATAGTATTGATCCTGGTACAAATGAGTCGTTATAAGATTTGAGCTCAAGAACATACTGAATGTATTGACTGAGTCGTTGTCAAACTTGGGCGCGTATGCTGGTACCAGGTTCTCTGCGTATCCTGCTATCATCGGGGCTTCATTGAAGAGAGAACCCAACCCAACAGCGAGAAGATTAGCCAAGAGAGCCATCGCACAGACTAGTGCAAGAATCATGTGCTTTGACTTGATTGCTCTCCATAGAACAAGCTGAGGGGGGATTGAAGTGTAAGTAGCATCCACTGTCGAGGAAGCCTTGGCCTTTCCCTTCCAGAGATCTCTGAAAGGTTGTAGAACACACAAAAGACGGTTCAAGAGTACCCAAAATGGCTCAACTAACGTGGCAAAAGCCGTCGGTATATAGTTCTCTAAAATTTGCAGCACTTCAAAATTTTGTGATGGACGGGGCAATCCTACACAGCCGTTAGTTTCGTCTACCCATTATGGATACGTTCAGTTCGTTGGTAACCTACCGTTCAACGCCTTCTCCTGTTCTTTGAGATACGAGAGTCCTACCATTGCACCCACCAAAGCCAGCACGAAGAGTAGGCCGCTCCATTGTCTCAGAGCCAAGGGTCGGATGGGATCATAATAGCCCTTTGGGGAGCCATGAATCCTGCTTTGGGAGTCTGATGAGCGTTGTATAAATTTGTCGAGAAAAACCTGGGTGCTGTTTGATTTCGAATCAAGAAGGAGTCGAACATTGTCTTGTCGGAAGTCTTCGAACAGAGCTTCCTCAGTGGCATTGTCCATGGATGAAAATGATTCTAGCAGTTCTGGACTATTTCGAAAGATGTCGATGTATCTGGTGATAGATGATGGGTTCATCGGTAAATTACTTGGGGCAGCTCTGCACAACCACAATATGCAAGCCGTGAATAATGCAACGACTGCTAGCAAACTCTCAACACAGGTAGCGAACACCCTGCTGACTACAACGCCTGTCAGTTCGAAATCAATAGTCGCAGTATTGTTCGCCATTTTTGTCTCATTTACAAGCAGTTGGTTGACTGCTAGAGAGAACAGATATTGGTGTGCCTCGTTATAGACCTTTGCAAGAAAATCGGGCGAGGAGTAGTCTGTCGTTGGAACATCACGGCCAGCCAGTGCATAGCCGACCATGTTAGAAACTGGCAGAGCCAAACCTGTCCCATTGAGCCGGGGGTGTTGTTCAACAACAGTGGTGAAAGGGTAATCCCTAACAGGAATGTTTTCTGTCACACCATTGGCAAGAAGGTATTCGAATGTAGTCGAATTGAACTCCTTGTCCGTAAGAATTTCCCTGTCAGAAATGGCTTCTATCGTATCGGTGTCTGGCTCATATGTTGATGATTTGACCTTGGCGAGAACCCGTTGTTTGTAATATGTCGGCTGGCAGAATAAACCTGTGATGTTGTAATTCGGAAGCGTCTTGCCAGGTACTCTGTCGCCCTGAACCCAGACTGCCAGGAACTGGTGAGGGGCGTCTTTCGTTCGGCAGCTAGGGCTACCCAAACAGTAGTCGGCATAGGGGTTTGAGTAATATCCAACATAGTACATGGAAAAGTCCATAATCGTCAGCATGCTGAGGGTCACATTGCAGCCTTTACCATCCAAGAACTCACGCCCAGTCGTCTCGGGTTGTTCACGTTGATTATATATGTCTGCTGACCAGCAGTTCAGCTCTGTAGACAACTTTGTTGTTTCAGCCGTCCAATTAGTCTCAGTACCGGGAATTGTCTCATCGCTGTCGATATAGAAGGGGAGCAGTGCATATTTGGAGGTCATGAATGGGGGAAATGGCTGCCCCAGCCATCCGGTAGCATAACCATGATTCAGAAATTCGGGATCCAAGCGTAACATGTGGTCTTCGACCGGAAGCAACTGCGATCGAATTCCAATCGTCCCAGGTTCGACTCGAGTGACAACTTCTGTTCCAAGCAATGCACTCTGCAAGGGAGTAAGTAACCAAAAGACCATTACCATAGCAGTACCCCCAAAGAAAACGGGCCAGTGTCTGGAAGAGCAAATGTAAGAGATTAGTGACAGGAGGGAGGTAGGATGCCATACCTTTGTTTCGCAGCCTTGAAGGGGACGAGGCCAACGAAGTCGTACTGATAGTCCAGGAAAAGCGAATTCTCGGCGGTAACTCCATCTCGTTTTGACAATTCGAACCATGGCTGCATTCGCTTGACATCAAGGTCGATCCAACTCCATATCATACTGTACAACACGGCGATGATGGTTGGGGCATAGAGGTAGCTAATCCTGGCGTATTCGGGCATATCTTTGAGTGAAGGAGACAGAGCCAGGCCACCTTGAGAGGCACTTCGTTGTGCTAGCGTTTCAACAGCGATGGCGAGGAGGATCGTAAGGGCGATTACAGCAAGTAGAATCGGTGTCGAGAGTGAGAGTGGTTTCCATCCTTTTATCTTGGTAGATTCCTCTTCCCCGGGAACTTCCTTCACATCTGCAACAGTCCCTATCTTGGTCTTTTGTTTTGGTAATGGTGGTAGACTCTTGTGAGACGAGCTCGGTGTTGAGTCGGCGGCCACATTGCTGTGTAACCGAAGGGCTGCGGTTTCCCAACTAGACATTATTAATAAATAAGAATATAGAAAAGAGCGCCCAGCCACCCGCAACAGAAGGAATACGATGAAAATGGAATAAGAGAAGAGTGTCGAGGTTTACGATTACCGGGCGACTGTCGCGTTAAAACTACCACATCATGACCACAGTTGATGAACATTTAACCTTTCCAGATTAAGTAAGTGATTAGGACCAACAGATCCGAAAACAACGAGTAAACATTTTCTCCAGTAAAGTAGGAGAAGTTCTGTTAAGGAAAGAAAAATATGCATGTTGGTCGATAGTTCATCATCACGAAACCGGAATAACTGGGCCATCAAGGATACGATACGACCCAAGTCTGGTGAATCAGCCTTGGTTAAGCGCTAGACGGAAGCTCAGCCAATCTGATTCCTTTTCTAAGGGTTCCATAGTTTATGTAGTTTCTGTGCTTTGTTCTGGGGGGATAATCCTGGTCTGGCGCCGCGCCATTTGCCTAACTAGACAACACATCATGGTGGCAGTCTCGGTGCACCAAGAGGCCAATACTAAAGTCCATTTCTAATGTTCTGAAAATTAAACAGTTGTAGTCTCAGAAGTATGTTTGACTGAAATCAACAGAGACAATTATGCTGTGGCTTGATATTACCGCCTTGGGGACATCTCGATATCAAAAGTTTAAAGAAGGGGCGGCGGCTAACCAACCGATACCATTTGACGGGGCGCTAACCGCCCAAGCGCTGAGCTTTTTACAGCATTTACCTCTGTTTAGTGCCCGTGCAGTAATGCGGGAAATGAGGGACGATCTGCAGGGAAAAGCGTGTTCCGATTGGCCAGAAGATGGCGTTACGTCGGAGTTGTTGGTGATGTCTACAAGGGATCTTGGGTGCAGAAGTTGTGTTGGTGATGGCCTAGAGTTGTGTGTCATTAGTACAGAGTAGGTGA
Source organism: Fusarium pseudograminearum CS3096 (assembly GCF_000303195.2). Classification (NCBI taxonomy): domain Eukaryota; kingdom Fungi; phylum Ascomycota; class Sordariomycetes; order Hypocreales; family Nectriaceae; genus Fusarium; species Fusarium pseudograminearum. The sequence goes on along the minus strand of NC_031953.1, from coordinate 4,302,999 downwards.
GTAGTAACTGCAGTAGTCGAAACACTGGCAACAAGGGCAATGTGTTTGCTTTTGAGCGGTGACAAGTTGTATCCATTACCTACTAAGATATAGTGCCGGGGATTTAATTATAGTAGCACAAGAGACGAAATATCCAGACAAGGCTGTTGAAGCAGTTTATGTGCCTCTGCCATCCTCATCGAGTTTGTTACTGGGATAAACAAGAGGCTTTGGAATATAACTAACTAACTAAAGTGAAATCACGAGATAAACAAGGCAAATCGAATAAAACAATAACAAACAGGTACTAAATGTTTTAATTGATTGCTTTTGTATGGAACTTGGGATTCCTAGGTAGCAGAAAAGTTAGCCTCCTAATTTTGTCTCTTATGTTTCCAGCGGCTAATGTTTCTGGAGCGTCAATTTGACCGTTGACACCCTCTGTCCCTTTTAACGGGGCCTTCGTATTTGGTAGGTACTTTGGCGCAACGGTCCTTTGTAACACCTTGGACTGCAAAATGCTGACTCAGCAGCTTTGACCATGAGCATGCGTCACTGCCCGTCCCAACATCCTCCATCGCTCTTAGGGACTAACATTACCATCACCATCACCACCACACTGAATATCGGCAGGCGTATAGATTATTCTGTTAGACATATTTTCCTCCGATCCTGACACTCGAGACCATGATCAAATAAATTACCAAGGTCATAAATTGCCAAGATCGAGAGACTTACATTACTAAGATAGAGCTTCAGCTCTCGGCCCCGACCGACCGACTGACCACTTTCGACTCCATCGATCGAGCTGGGCCACCCTACATACCTACCTAGGTAGACACCCCGCAGTCCAAGATACCATCCGTCGTCTTTCAACACCAACATATTGCTCGAGAAAGAACACCATGGCAGCCCAGGATAATGATACGTACGGAACATTACCTGGCACAGAGCTCCCCAATATATCACAAAACTGGACGCATTTCAAAGGCCGGATACACGACAAGTCCTTGGAAGGTATGTTTGTGATTCGGACAAAGGAAAAGGGCTCGTTCGCTAAAGCTTTCAGGATGCCACCCCTCAAGATGGATATTCGAACTTCTGAACAACAAATTCACAACATGCGACATCTTCCAACGAGCACAACAAGCCGAGCTGGACGTTCCTTATCCATGGCAAGATCACGCCCATCGACTGATCATAAATGGCAACCAGAGCTACTTCACTTCCGAAACACGCATCTTGTCATCAGTGTGTATTGATTGCCATTTTCATTTCGTCTTCAAACTGTCTTGGCAGAAGGATCACATAGACGAGCTCTGTAATCCTCGCCAATCACAATGGCCTCCAAGAGATGGCAGATTCCCCTGGCATCATCTGGCGTGGGCTGGCTCAGAAACCGCAATGGATTTTCGCCCTGAACGACACAAATACAACCCTCTTGTTGCGCGCGAGAATTTTGCTTGCTCGGCAGCCCCGTGCACATTCCAAGTCACCCTTGATATCTCGAAGCCTCGCATGCCTTGGTGGTGGATCAGCCTGTTGCTCGACGCTGATACGATCCGTGAAGAGTTGCGCATCGCCAAGGAGAATGACCCGGAACGATACATGGCGGCGACTGATGATTGGGCGATGCAAGCCCCTCTGAATCTCAACACCTACCTCAAGAACTTGATAGAGGCAACGTCTCAGGAAGGTGCTAGAAGTATTTCAAAGCGTAACAAGCGATTCGCTGTCCTGTTCGGTCCCCGTTGCTTTAAGATATTTCGAGAGCTCGAGTTCGAGGAAACAGTCGACATCAGGGAAGATGATGTGGATGAAGGAGCGTTTAAGCCTGTGGTCCCCCCTCCACCTGACGCACCTTCCGGTTCTACCCGGATAGGAACATATCGCGGATACATCGAGGACGTTAGAGCTGAAGTGCAGTGCTTGATTCACAAACGGGGCGAACCCGCAGAGCTCTGCACTCCCAGCCTACACGCCTACCTAGGTTGCTCAGAGGTCCCGGATGTCAGCTCCAATGTATTTGTCCTCATCGCCCGTTACAAGTTGATGGGTGTTTTGCCAAACCAACCCAAGGAAATTGTGGACAATGCTTATAGAAGACAATGGGATTTGTTGCCGCCTCACAGAAGAAGAGATCTGATAGACGCTCTCGGGCAAATTGCGAACGACCTAAATGACGAGGACTTCAGCCACTACGCCATCATGCAATCCTCAGTTTACGAAAGTCAGGCTCCAGCACAAACCAACGATGAGGATACAGAATTGACAAGCCAAGCGTTGCTTTTCTTCGGACTGCAACCACCAAATAACCATGATCCTGAATCAATAGTGCTGGCGTTTCGGCGCAAGGTGTCACAAGATCCCAGTGATGCTGCTTCTGCACGAAATATGTTGATGTTGATTTCCAATGCGGCCAATGACGAGGCCTACAAGAACCTTTTGATGGCAGAATTCGTTGAAGGATTTTCCCTAACGACCGCCAAAGAGATTCTCGGGTTGAGCGATGCAAGCTTCGACTCTGATACTCTCGACAGCATCAAGAACAAGGTAAGAGACAATTCCATACGTCTCATTGAACTTTGATTTTGACCATGTGAACAGATTCAAAATGCCAAGGACAAGGATGCAAAGACAACCTACCTGGACGCAATGGAAAGAATTGCCGAGTATACCAATTCTACAGATCTCAAAGGCATCGTTGCCGAGTTGCGACAACAAAACGACATTTCAGCCTCTACTGGTGTAGTCACTTCCAGTAGTTCAGACCAAGCTGCCGACTATGATCTTCCGGTTGGACTAGAGAATATTGGAAACACGTGTTACTTGAACAGCCTTTTGCAATACCTCTTTACTGTCAAGCCAGTACGAGACATCGCTGTCAATTATAATGAGTTCAAGCTGGAGTTGACTGATGACATGATCGAGGGCCGACTGCTTGGTGGCAACAAGATGCGTATGAAGCGTGAGGAAGCTGTCGTTGCCCAAGCTTGTGAGTATCGCCTCTTGAGAGAACCCTTACTATCCGAACATCTTTCTAACTAGGAGAAGTTGCCCAAGAGCTCTCAGAATTGTTCAACAAGCTTGAAACCTCAAACACCAGAGCAACGAAACCCTCACAGAGATTAGCCAATGCCGTCCTTCTGGACACTGACACCCTTGTCAAAGCTGCCAACACTTCCGCTGAAACGGGCGCCGCAAACCAACCGCCGCCGCTCCCCACACGGCCACCCCCAGGCCCCCCAGCTAAGGACTTGGATGATGTGGAAATGGCTAATGTGACCGTCAAAAACGACCCAGACCCGGCTGATGCAGCTAGTACTGCCAGTTCGCAGACACTTGTCGAGGATTCTGATCGTTCCTATGACAAAGTCGAAGCCTTGCCTACCACCAACGATGATCAAATTACTGATACCGTTATGGAAGTCGGTCAAGATGACGATGATGTCGTTGAAATCAGCCGACCAAACCACCAAGCCGGTGGGGTTATCGAAGTTCCCGAAAAGGAGAATAATGGCGCTTCTCCTGATACCAATATGATAGATGTTGAGGATCCCCAAACAATTGACCAGAAGGTTCTTACAGCCCTGGAGCACCAGGAGAGATCCTCTGGTACAGATCAGCAGGATGTTGAGGAAGTCATGGGCAATATCATCAGTCGCCTCCAAGCCGCCATACGACCATCCTTTATCAACGACGTTACAGGGATCCAAATGGAACCTATTATGGAAACCTTCTTCGTTACAACGATCAATTACACCAAAAAGTTTGACGAGAGCGTTTATCAGAAGGAAATCAGTTTCGACCGGTTTATCACAGCTTTTCCTTCTCCACAGGGAGGAACATGCTCGCTGTATGATGCACTCGGTCGTAACTTTGATCAGCAGGCTATCGAGGGAAGCCAGCAGTCACGATATACAGCTATCAAGACACTGCCGCCTGTCCTGCACGTTCTGATCCAGCGCTCACAATCCGTGAATGGCAAGAACGACAATCCGGTTGAGATTCCCGAGACGCTATACCTTGACCGGTATATGGACGCCCCCCATGACTCGACAACGTTTCGAGACCGAGAAGAAAGCTGGGCGACTGCTAATCGAATATCTGAGATCGCGGCTTCCCTGGCTGCCGCAGGAAGCACTGGTCCAACTGGTCCCTTCCTGGAGTCATTTTTGCAAGAAGGAAAAGCAGATGACAGTAATACAACTACCACAGACGACGCTACGATGGCAGATGGCGAGGAGACTGGGGAAGAGTCCTGGGACTTTGATGGCCCAGTAGATGATGACTTCCTGGTGGTCAATCGGCCCAGTAAACCCGCAGCTTCTGCAGTTGAACAGCCCGAGATGCCGCAGAGTATCAAAACAACCGAATCTGCCATTCGAGAGAGAATGGAATCGGAGCTGAGAGAGACAACAGAGGACCTCGGGAAGTACTATGCCGGGCTCAAGAACAATCCTTACCGCCTCCATGCTGTCATTTGTCACAGAGGTAGTCTCAGGTCTGGGCACTACTGGGTGTGGATTTATGACTTTGCACAAAATGTATGGCGCAAATACAACGACTCGAACGTTGAGGTCAAAGCAAGTACGAGCGAAGTTCTAAAAACATTAAGCTCTAGTGGCGAGCCTTACTTCCTTTGCTACGTCCGTGATGAGGACAAGGAGGCGTACGTTGATGTACCGCGACGTCAAAGACCGAGACCGTTACCATCTTCAGACGACGAGTTGCAGCCTAAAGATGCCGATGGAGACACAGAGGTGATCAATAGCGACTAGAAATCCGAGGCGGGTTCAAAAAATGCACTTAAGCGACGATTGTCCGACACTGATGGTGATGCCGAGCTTACGAGGCAACTTCAACATCGAGAGATCATGGAAGTCAAGGATGATCCCGATGAAGATTCCTTCTTGGACGATATCCCTGATATCTTCTCGGTTCCTGATAGCGATTCTGATGCTCCTAAGGAATGGGTATCAGATGAAGAAACGATCAGTGTTTCTCCGTCGGGGGCAAAGCGAAGAATAATGATGATCAGACCAAAACCCAAGTTCAAACAAAGGCGTCATTCCTTTGATGACCTTGCAACGATCAATGGTTTGGCCAAAACTTTTCGCGACACCACGAACAGTATCATGGACAACATTGCCAAGGGTGAAGACAACGAATACAACGTTCTTACATTATTCACGGATATCATCAACTTCACGAGTAGATACAGCGTCCAATATGGCGGAGACAAAAGAATCACAACACTCGTTGGTTTAGCCAATGATATCCTCAAGACCACCAACATCGAGGAAAATGGCGTATACAAGACCCCCACAAAACTCATTCGTATGGCGAGGCAAAACCTTAATAGCCTGACTGGTTTCGTCCATAAAACTGGTGAGGACAAAAACCCTCCAGCTGTCCATATACCTCAACAACAATCTCCCCACGATCGAACTTCGCTACAGTATTTTCTTAACAAACACATGAGTGATGTGAAGCATCAAGCTAGCGAAAACGAGAACACCACTTTAAAACGCGGCAAGCTTCGGGGGATGGTTGATTATGTCAGAGAAGCAAACCAGAAGTCATGAGCATTAGACCCAGGTTAGACATGTGTAGATAGCACCAAGCGTTTTTCGTTTATGGATAGAAAGCCTTCCAATCGCATCCATATGAATACCCCAAGCATGACGTAACTTAGGCACGGTATTATATGCTGAGTGCTTGCAAGTGAATATCAACCTTCCTTCGAAGTCTAAGCTTTAAGGTACAAAAATAAACGGACTAAGAAGTCTGATTTAGGCAGGAAAGGCTCTATTTATTAACTTGAAAATAAATACACGCAGATAGGCAATCTTTATCGGCCGGTGAAGATGGGCTTTCTCTTCTCCCCGAATGCCTTGAGCGCCTCATTCCTGTCCTCAGAGTTGACGACTCGCTCATACATCTTATTTTCCACCTCTTCCCTCGCCCACGCGACAGCCTGAAGTCCCGCTCTCACACCAATAGGTCCTCCCTCGCAGATTTCCTGCGCTAGTCTCACAGCCTCGCTCAAAGCCGCCTTTCTCGCCTCACTGAGAATAGCAGAGCCGTCGCGCTCATCCTCGGGCACAACTTCTACCAGACGGTCCGCGATGCCGAGGAAGTAAGCCTCTGGAGCTCCGACTCGACGGCCGGTGAGGATCAGATCGCGGGCGCGCGAGAGACCGATCAAGGCGGGCAGACGGTGGGTACCGCCAGCGCCGGGGATAATGCCAAGACGTGTCTCCGGAAGACCGACTGTTGCGTTCGAGCTGAGGACTCGGAAGTGGGTGGAGAGGGCGAGCTCGAGGCCGCCACCGAGTGCGACGGAGGAAATGGCTGAGATGGTCGGGATGGGGAGGTTGGAGAGCGATGTAAAGGTGCTGCGAAGATTTGTAAGAAACTCGGCGGTTCTGCAGATAATAGTTAGTGCAATGCCCTCAACTGATGATGAAAGATATACATACTCTCCAGGAGTAAATCCCTTGCGCTCCTTGAGATCAGCGCCCGCGCAAAAAGAGGTGTCGACAGCACTAGCCAGGACAACAGCTCTCGTGGGGCCCTTCTCATCTACACCAGCAGCACCACCAAAGCGTTGCGGAAGAGGCAATTCCTCGCCATTGGGTCCATACTGGCTATGCAATTCATCAATCTCGGCGCGTAGGTTTGCTAGGAGGGCTTTTGAGATGGCATTTCGAGCTGAGGGGCGGTTCAATTCGAGAATGCGAATATGTCCAGTGTTGGGCGCGGGGAGGTTTGTTACGCGGATAAGAGGTTCAGTAGTGGCGGAAGAGTAGCAACGCCGGAGGACGCGGAGGGTTATTACGGGTTGAGAGAGACGGGGACGCATTTTGTACGGTTTAATTGAGTTGTGACAATATTGATACAAGGTATGAGTTTGATTGTAAATACTATCTATGATCTACAGAGTTAGGAAGCCGAGGAACAATGACGTCGGCTGGTGTCGGTTCACAGCGTTAAGCCGATAACCGATAAGAGACGGATGGACAAGCAGGTGGGAGAAGATTAGACGAAAATATTGAGACTCTGTTGGGCTATATATTCACTAAAGTTGGTCTAATATTTCCATCAGCCACTAACTCGATATGCAACCCACCCGACAAGGCACGGATATTTATGGTTAATTCCACCTCAAACTTTAACTCTTTGTATACAATCTAGGCACATCCCCTTATATCTCTCTGCTCGATTCGATTACTCGCTCTCCGTTTATCGGAAATAGTTAACCTTGTTGCTGTTATGGCGGTATCAATGTGGTATCTCTGGTGGAGGTGATGAGTTGGTCCAAGTTCCACATCTCGACATGAATGAAGTGACGGTCAGATATAACTTGATTCGACAACGGCTTTGGTTGCCGGTAAATAACCATATTCTTTTAGTGTTTTCAGTCACTTTTGGTGTTACCAAACCCATTGTAACCTCACGAGCATCTTTATACTGCGAATAGTCAATAATCTCACGATTCAAATAAGCTAATAAGCTCACTAAGCCACCAAACAAGCTTCACAATTGCCTATTAGGGAAAACGTGCCAAGCCTGCACAAGATGAACTAGTGAGCGCATATCCTAGCCAGCGACCCATTGAGTTGGATCCTCTCTTTCTTCAACCTCCCCCAACTTTTTGTAGATCTATTTCTCTTTCCCCTTCGTTCTTTCTTGATCTTCCGATTTTCATTTGGATAAAAGGACGTGGCATGTCATGTCGCATCAGGGGATATAAACAAAGAGACCGCCCAAGAGAATGGACTCGCCTCTCGAACGCTGCTAGTCTTGTTGTTTGTGCGGAGGACCAATATACCGGGCTGACTAACGTCTTTCGCAATGGCATCAACGCCCGTTGTGCAATCTTTATCGACGACGACTTCAGCCGCCTGGTCATCATTACCTTCAACTGCAGCCTCTGACACGCCTCTCACCGTCCTTGTTCGTAGAAGTATCGACGGCACCTCGGATTTCTTCCCCTTTCTCGACATCGCCGGTCTCGGCTCAGGTTCCGACGATGTCGATTCAGGACTCACCTTTAAAGAACTTTTCGCCACCAACCTAGATGGAGGCCAAGAAATTTTCCTATTCAGCTCGGGATGCCAGATTGACGGTGTAGCTGACTGCACCCGCGCCTGCAACAGCTCGAATCTATTCTTCAGCTCACTGGAAACCTTTTACAACTGTGCTGCCTTGGCTGCAGCATCGCATTGGACTCAAGAGTCGGGACCTTACTATGTCAGCGAAGAGACGGAACGAAATGCCAGTGCTGTGATGGGCTCTGGTACCTTGGCCGAGTTTGATGGACGACCGGTGCTCAAGTCTCTCATTGCTTGCGCCCAGGATTCGTGCGAGAATGACGGCCTAAGCAAACCCTGCAACCGTTCAATCGACCGCCTCTCGTACGGGGAGTCAACCCCTGAAGAGATATTCGAAGCTTTGGATGAATTTTGCCCCGAATTGCCAGCGGAAGTCAACCCAGATATCTTTGGGCCGGGTGTATGTCAAAGTAACCCCTGTCGCTGACCCTTTACTAATATAAGGGTGTGTAGGTTCTCATTTCGTACGTTCTTCAAGTATGCTTTGCTGCGACTTTATACCTACTTCTCAAAGGCTTCACCCTTTGGGTCACCATCACACAAGACACCAGTCGCCGCAAATCAGAGCCCAAGCCCTATCGTCTGAAGCGCAGCCTGACCCGGATTGAGAGCATGATCTGGCGCGACTCTGGTGGCCTGTCACGCACGAGCATAGCCATTGCAACCACTTTGGTCGAATTTCAAGAAGCACAGTGTTGGTTCGTCTTTGCTGTGCAGATTGCATCTATTCTTGCCATTGTTGTTAACTCTCAAGAGGGTACATTCTGGGGCGAAATTGTCGTGAACGGTGCTATTGCCTACCATGTCAGTCAGAATGGTATTCTGCCCATGTTCCTCATCCAGATTTGTCTTCATCATGAAGGCATTCGTAACTGGCACACATTCTTGGGATTCTTCATGGAGTATCTTCTCGCCATTGTGGCAACATCGCAGAAGATATATTTCAAGGATGCCTTTGCCCTGTTCAAAGGCCAAAATGAAATCAAAGCATGTGGCTTCAACCCAAGTCCGAGAACGTATTGTGCTGCAACTCAAGGTATCGACGGTCAGGGTTTCAGCTTCTTTCCTCATCCTCTGTTGTACAAGATGACGTTTCTCATTCTTGACACTATTGCTATCGTCGCCTTGGTAGCTGATCAACTGGCTTGGACGCTTCGGAAGCATCACCTCACCAAGCACGTCCAATTTGGGTCGTATCGTCTTGGTCGATGGCCTCGTTGGGGTAAACAGCGACGAGGGCTTTTTATCAAGATATGGTTCTGGCGCATTCTCGAAGTTGCGTATCTCGTTATTAACATTTTGTATATGATTTCCCTCACAAAAGTCATCAATGCGGAGAGCTTTGCAGCCAACAGATGGTCATATGGACAGATCATTGCGGTCACTGTTTGGGGACCCGTCATTGTCAAGCTGTTTGATCTCTTGCTGTGTAAGTACCAACTCATGAACTTGTTCAAGCTGTCCTTTTTACTGACTGCATGCAGCTGGACCTCCCAAGAACGGCATGAGACTTAACTCGGGTCCACCAAGGTTACGTATCGATAACGTTATAAACGGTCGAGTGGGGACATCTGCAGATGAATGCGTTATCGATGATGACAACGAGACTGACGACAAATGCGATGGCCCACTATCACGGCCTGGAAGACAAGAATTCAAGATTCGAGGGTCTGACACCCTGCAATTGGGAAGTCCCAGTCGTGAGCTTCAACAGGAAGAGATAATAGAGGGAGAAAGAAGCGTCGCGACATCTGATGATATGTGGTCTAGGGGTAGTGTAAAGAAGGGTTCATGAGATGATTATCTGCGAGATTTGGATTCGTTATGATAACGATTGAATGATGAGTTATGACGAGATGTTGTACATAGAAATCTTGAAGTTTTATTAGACTTGAAATTTCACAATAATATAATCTTTACATGAAGCCATCTCCATTGTCGAGTAACGCATTGAATTCAACAAGAGATGGTGTTCAGCTAATATTAGGTCTCATTCGACCACTATAGAGTACCTGGTGATCTCCATTAAGCTTTGGCAATTGAAAAAGGTAGTTAGATCTTGATGTTACCTGCCATTAGCACTAACGCTCAGCCATTTAGTATAAACTTTAGTATTTTCCCCACAAGAGCTCGGCGATCGCCTGCATAATATCTCGATGATGATATTAAACATAGAGGCAGAAAGTAGGCAAGCTCCTTCCGACATGAACACTTTCCCCCCATTTCTTCAAGCCTCACTGCGTCATCATTACTCCCTTCACGTGCTTGGTCGCACCGCAACAGGGAGCTCTTTCCCCGCGAGTGACATCATGCAGCTATGACAAGCTCTCAGCGTCAAGACATAAGTTACAAGAGCTTTCCTTTTCTCCTTCCAATTGTTCATTCTACTCATGCTCATATTCAGTTTTATCAATTGACAATCTCTCTCTCTCTTCTAAGCAATCACGAACAAATCAACCTTTCCCACCAACACAACAACCCATCACCACCATGTCTTTCCTCACCAAGAACGTCATCCGCCGTGCGGCTCTCGCTCCTCGCGTCATCGCTTTCCAAGCTCCCCGAACATTCACCACTAGCTTCGCCCTGCAGCGAACTGCTACCGATGCTGTCAAGGACACTGCTCAAAAGGTCGACCGTGTTGTGAGCGACAAGATTGTCGATGGCATTGAGGCTGGACGTAAGTCATCGGTCCACCTTGCACTAATAACTTCATTACTAACAATTATTTCCAGAGGAGGCTGCTGCCACCGTTACCAAAAAGACCCAAGAGCTCAAGGGAGATGCTGCTGCTAAGGCTCAAGAGGTAAAGGGTGAGGCTGCTGGCAAGACCGAGGAGCTCAAGGGCGAGGCCAAGGGCGCTGCTGAGCAAGCTAAGGGCAAGGCAAAGGGTGCCGCCGAGGAGGCTAAGCACAAGTTGTAAGCGAAGAAATGCTTCAGCTTGTCAAGATCGAGAAGGGAAATAACGAATGTCAGACCTAATGACGGTCTGTTGTACAATTACAAGCCATGCATCTCACGATTAGGCGATCAATCATAATGCATTAATTTTTTTTCATTCGACACTATTTCGCAATCAATTTTACTTCATGATGACACGATTCTTAACAAAACATAAAGCATTCAATCTATAGTGTAAGACATACGTCCTCATATTTGATTATGGCATATGTCTGACGTCATTCATTGTTCTCTAAAACTTTTGACTATTCTTAATCCATTGGAACTATTCTCATTATTACTCATATCTGGCTATTAGATGAATACTAGGTCCAGTTCTCAATCAAATCATTAACATACATACCATGCCATTGCATTAATTCACTATTTGATCATACCACCCTTCCCTCAGGAATAAGGCAAGCTCCACCCGCGTCCTAAGCGATGTTGGCCTTCCTAGGCTTGACATCGATTTCGCCAAGAGGGAAACGAACCCATGTCGTATCCTCGGTCATGATGCCTGCGGCTCCCGCGTAAAACGCTGCTGCGGCGCAAATGACCGAGAACGCACCACCTGTCTTGTTGATTCGAATCGCCGCAATAGGGTGACTGGTCTGTAAGAACTGAGCCATGCTGAGGAAGAGGAAGGCGAGGAACAAAAAGCCAAGCACAACCAGAATGGCAATGTTCGTCTTGAGAGCGGCTATGAAGAAGATGAGGGTGAGGAAGCACCATAGGATCAAGAAGATGCCCAGTGCAAAGCTGTATGCGCGGTCGTCACCCTTGTATGCATCCTTGATTGCAAGATCAGGGACGAAGAACATGGCAAAGGCTAGCCAGAAAGCACCGTAGGAGCAATGGACAGTGGTACCGAAAGTGTTGCCCACACGGAATTCCATGAGACCTGCGAAGAACTGCGCGATGCCACCGAAAAAGACAGCCAGGCCGAAGATGGCTTGGTCGGGGCCAATACCGCCAAAGGGGTTGGATCCGGGAAGTCTTTATAGAAAGGTTAGTATATAATGTATATAGGTTTGTAAACAACTTACCCAGCACCGCACTGGTAGAGACCGAGAACAAAGGTAGTTAAAGCGAAACTGATCAAACCAAGAGGACCAGGGTTGGCAACTTTGAAGAACGAAGGGTTGTAGACCTGCGACACCATGGACTGGTGAGGCTTCTGGACGTTCTTGTTTCGTTCTTCATAGTAGTGGTGAGGATGGTTGCAATGATAATGGCCACCGTCTTCCTTGTCGGTATATTGTGTAGGGGTAGTTGCCCCGTGGGATGGAGGAGTACTGGAAGACATCTTGTTCAAGTCTTGGTTGTGGGATGGATGAAGAACAAGTAGTAATAGACTATATCACTCGCGAGAGGAGGGACAAGTTTAAATACAAAAACCTGGAGTAATATCTTTATCAACCCACTTAGGGTCCAAAGCTTTTTTTTATGTTAATGCAACTGAGTAAGGGACTTACCCCGTATTCTATCTCGCATGACGAAGAGGCGGGCATCCAATTAATCGGTCTTTAGGTTGTTATGTCCCCCCAGCCGAGAGAGTTACTTTGGTGCTGCAGGATCAGCAATAGACTGAAAACTGATATTCTAAATGTTGATCTATCCATCATCTGAGCTCAACGACCCACGACGCTAACATGACTTGAACAGGAACGACACCAAAGGGCCGAGGATGGGCGTGGAGAATAGCTATGTGGAGGTTCCGAATAAGGCATGATGTGACCTTTGCAAGCAGAGCATCCTGGGAGGATATGGATATGTCGGCACGCGGATGTAGCGAGTTCGGGGTTGCTTTAGACGAAGCGGATCCCACATCCAGGATCAGATCCAGTCGTCATGAGTTAAACAGTTGGTGATGTGCAAGGTGTGGCAATGGTTGGCTACTTTTGAGTCAAGTAGATGCAAAGATTTCAAATCAGATAGCCTGAACCATGTCTTGTTAGCTAACCGAGGAACTTTCCGTCGGTTTGAGATACCATCAGTCCGGGATCATGCTCTGTATAATCTGACAAGCAAGAGCCGACATTGAGGCACTGGCCAAGCCGGGAGGAACACATCCTGGTCCTGTCTAGCACCGTTGAGCCTCAACACAAATCAGCGGGGAGCAGCTGTAGGCCCGGAGATATTACAACGTGAAAGCCACCCTAGAAGCTTTAGTAACCACAGAGAAAAGCTTGCGGTGGAGTCGATGATCAAATTGTGTCGTGAGAGAGTGGAGTGATTGTCATCCCCGTCGGAAGAGTTCCGCTCTGGGGGGGCATCTGTCTGAGCTAATGAACGTGGGAAAAGGAAGCTATCCAGAGTCATGTTCGAATAGTAGATGGTCTCATTGGCTCACGGCATATGAAATGCCGTGTCCAGGTACCGTATGTCTGGACGATCTCCGGACGGGATCTTCCCCATGGGTGACGAACATTATTTTGCCTTTTTACCCCAATCGCGGAGTCGGATATGAGTTGAGTGAGGAGAAGCATAAATGGGATTAACTAAAAAGGAAGATATTCGTGAACCTTGACTAAATCTATGATTAGGCCAGCGCCTCTAATGACGATAGCGTTAGCGGTGCGCCGTTATTCCCGATGGATATCACCCTGGTAGTTTTGATAATGGTAACAGTATGCCATCATCCTCGGTATCGCTTAAATGGAAGCTCGGCTATGTTTAGTAAGAGCACCGAATAACTCAGGAATACTACATATGCCCCAATTCCAAATATCTATTAAGACGGATATGTCGGCAAGATGTACCCTTCTTTAGAACGTATTGTTATGATTCAAGTCGATGTTTCTTCTTTAGCTTTGCAGCAGATTTACCCGGTAGCGATGAGTCAAGAAACTCAATGGTAGTTTGGACGGATTTATCTGAACGGTTCTGTCTTTAGAAACAGGGGTGTCTCGGCATGTCGGCAGATCGAAGCAGGGATATTTTGGCAGAATGTCTCACCGAGGTGAACTGTCCGGTGAAGAAACACTTGGGTCTCGTGACCGTGGCTATGGCGCTGAATCTCCGTTCTCGGCCGGGGTTTTAGATAATCCCTGCCATGCACCTTTTGTGGGGTTACAGCTGAGCTCCGAATATGCGGGCATGATGCGCATCCTCATTCGCTGCGCGTGATACGCCGCCGCTCAAACATCTGCCGCCTTTCACTATCATTTCCTGCTCTAACATGCTCAACCCGTGATATCTAAAATCTCCCAGGCTCGCGGCGCTGAACATGTTTTCAATGCCTCTGAGCTTGCGCCAACTATAGCCACCGTCATGCCGCTTCACAAAACTGCCGTCCTTTTCAGCTCTTGTCATGCTTTCCCCGCCGTCTCAAGTCTCCCACCTCTACGATCTATAACGTCATCTAGAGGGGTACGAACTAGCTATGCTCCAGCAGCGACTTGCTCGACAGAACGACATAGGCGATATGCCACAGTAAATAGCGACCAGAGAGGCAGCTTCAGCCATAATGAGGTCCCCCAATGGCCCAAGCATAGTTATCCTTCTCCCTACGAGATCTTCTCCATGAAGAGTGACGCCCCATATACAAAGCATCGATTTTACCAGCTTGTCAAAGTCTACCATCCCGACAGACACAGCCATACTTCCGATATTGATAACATCCCCCATGCCATTCGATTAGAACGCTATCGCCTCATCGTTGCTGCCAATGACCTCCTCAGCGACCCCTCGAAGCGCCAACTCTATGATGTCCACGGTCTAGGCTGGACCGGTGGTAAGCCCCAGACACTCAATGAAACTGTCCGCAGCGCCGACCGTGCCTGGCGCCACAAGGCTGGATCTGCTGCGAATAATGCTACGTGGGAAGACTGGGAGCGTTGGTACGATGCTCGCGACGGCAGGGTTAGGGACACTGGGCACATGTCCAATGGTTTGTTCGCCACAATCGTTGTTGTCATGTGCATGATAGGTGCCTTCGCTCAGATGAGCAGAGCAGAGCAGTATGGCGCCGACCTTATGGAAATGAAGGCACAGTCGAATCTTGCCATTGGACAGCAGGTTGCACGTCGAAACACGATTGCTGCCGGCAGGTCAAAGGACGAGAGAGTCGATATGTTCTTGAAGGACAGAGAGAACCTGAATTATGCCTTTCAACCTGGGAAGTACGACAACGAAGTGTTGGCAAGCCATGCTCATGGCCATGGGCATAACGGAAGGTCAGAATAGTGACAGACCCATCTCGTGGACGAGGCAACATGGGGTTGGTGAGAACATACCTTGATTTGCTTGCGATCCTTTCTTCTTTGTTGGGGAACAACATCGTGTCTTAGCACGTAAGGAGCCTGGAGTTTGATGGTATTGATTATTGGCTATCCATATTTGTGTAATAAAAATTTGTGCAGATGCGGATATGGAGCCCTGTTACGGGCATGCGGCGTTTACGAAGCATATTTGTTTGCCATATTAAATGATATAAAACATACAGTTACATACAACCGAGTTGCCTTCTTAACATCCGTGATGCCCACTGCGTTGTTCATAGTCTTGTGGGTTCCCTTGGAGCATCCTATTGGAGCAAATTATCTAAGGCTAGGTACCTAATCTAGCTACGTAAAGCATTTCACAGCATGTAACAACTCCTGAGTGAGTGAGCTTTCACAAGTTTCACTGTCCGCCTCCACCCCCTATTCTGGGTTGTAGCACAAGATCCCATCGTCTCACCCTCACAGAAACACCGAAATTAGGCCAGCCCCTTTTCGAGCAGGAAGCCAGTCTGTTGATGATTGACGTACAAAATATCATCAAAGCCCCCTCCTTGGACTCTCCTCCCGTTCTTCACCTGGGTCGGTCCTAGATGATAACGAGCTGAACCTCGATGTCAAAAGCATCGGGCTCACGACGCGACGACCAACTCGAGATGATTCAGCTCTTGACATTGATGAGATAGGCGATATACCATCGTCCCCACCACCATCAAGACTTGCCGACGGCTTTGAGCCCTGGAGTTCTGCGACACGTCCGCCAGTAACAGTGTAAACCCGCGGCTTCTGCCATGCACGAGTGAAGCTCTTCACCTCTGCTACCGCAGGTTGAGGTGTTGGCGAACGCACACGGTCACCATAACTGACCCACGAACTCGCCATATTGGATGTTTGGTCACCCTGACAGCTCAACTCTGCAATAGGAGGAGGGGTTGGCAATGGTGAACTTGGAGGCGAAGGGCTAGAGATTGGAGTTTGTAGGGGAGTGACTCGATGGATCGTCGGGCTTCTGCGCTTTTTATAGATAAAGAACCATACTGCCAGTGCTATTGCGATCAAGCAAAAGATAACACCAAGAACAACTGCGGCGATATCTCCGTCTGACCAGCCGCGGGAGTCGTGAATTGCTCCTGCAAGAGAATCGGGGTTCTGACTGTTAAGAGGACTGGCCGTAGGGTGTTGCGTGTTGTTTTGAGTAGTAGTATCTGGAGTTCCTGCAATCCTCGTTCGTCGACTTGAAGGAGTAGCAATCGACGCACTATCTTGACTTGTTCTTGTATATGGATTCATCGTCTCCCATACTGTTTCTGTCTTTATACCATTATTGTCATTTTCTTGATCGTTCGGGATTGCTGTCTTAAATATTGAGCCATGACTGGTTATCATTGTTCGTGGGACGTCGTCTCTGTCCTTGTCAGGGGGGAGCCCAACGTGAGTTGGGAGAACAATAGACATGAGTTTGTCAATTTCGACGAGATTTTTGTTCCAAATGCAACAAGGCCTGTTGTAAACAAACTTGATTTTGGGGGTACTTTGGAAAGAGAAAGATTTGTTTATTCAAGACATGTGCAGTGGCCATTTATCAATCGATCCATGTTTGCTACTCTGTGCCTCAGTGCGCAAGAGAACCCACTGACTGGTCACACCAGTGATGCTCGGCAAAAGCCTCATTGTCGGACGGGGCAACTATCTTTAGCTGTGGAAAGCGCCAGCTTGGGTTAATAGTTCGGTGACACGATGTCGCTATGCGGATGCTTCAGTGGACAAGAAGAATGGTTGTGCTATAAGTGACTGTAACATTCCCGCTTGCCGGTGAAGTGAATCACGTCCTCCGTAAAGTCTCAACCTTTGCTCTCATGACACGCTCAGCATTCGCAGGGACGATACGTTCGGTGGGTCCAAGACGCATCATCTTGCCCACAAGAAACATGAGTTTGCCCTGAGGGAATTGTTCAGAGTTGGCAAACTCTTGCAATATTTTATCCTCGCCTTCCATAGCCTCATCGGCTAGTTGCTCATATTCCTCCATTGATATCTCCTTGAACCACAGGTCGTTGTCTTCAATAGCCTGAGTGACTCCTCCCTCAATCTCCTTGAGGTAGATGGCGAACAAGAGCTCCTTGGCCACTTTGCCCGTGATTTGCTTGCGTATCAGGTGATAAAGAAGCTGAGAGAGATCAGAATCAGGAACCTGCTCACAATCGCCTTCCGGCGTGAATGCTAGGTCTCGGGCTGCGAGCGGTCCAGCCTTGTAAGTGGTAAGCCGACCCAACTCGTGAATAATCCAATTACCGACCACGGCAGAGTAACTCTTGAACTCTGGCATCTCGGCTTCATCCATGTCTTCCGCGAGTTTTTCTTGGATTGAGTAGAGCACCTTGTAGTAATACTGTACACGCGAGCCATTTTCAAGGTTAATCAGTGACAGTGCATCCTTGGCCGTGAGTCCAAATTGAGCGATCAGGGTGTCCAGTTCCGAATCAGGTGTCACAGCCAATGACTGTCGTAAGTGGCCAACCAGGTCGTTTCCAATAACCAGAGGCGCAATGTCAGGGTCAGGCATATACCGGTAGTCGACCTCGCCCTCTTTTCCACGAAGGCGCCGCGTTTCCGTAGATCCAATAGACCAACCGCGGGTCTCACTAGGGATAGACCGTCCAGCTTCTAATTCACGAATTTGTCGGTCACGCTCGGAAATGATGGCGTCTTCAACTGCCTTGATGGTGCTCAGATTCTTGATTTCGGTTCTCGTACCAAGTGATGGGTTGGATCCATCAGTTCTGCGAACAGAAACATTGACGTCGGCTCGCAGACCACCCGTCTCCATGCCTGATACACAAGCATCGACGGTGTTTAGCAGCATCTGGATCTTTCGCACAAGAACAGCAGCAGTGCGGGGATGATGGAGTTCAGGCTCTGTGATGATTTCAATCAGAGGCACGCCTACACGGTTGAAGTCGAGCCACTGGACCTTGTCAGTCTGGGCCAGCGTCTTTGCTGTATCCTGTTCGAGCTGAACCTGCTTAATTCCGATAGTCACACTTTCCCCATCTTGAGGAGAAATTCCGTCGCGAGCAAGAAGAGTAATGTGACCGTTCTTAGCGAAAGGTTCATAGTACTGAGTGATTTGATATCCTGAAGGTTGATCCCACCAGAAGTAGTGTTTTCGATCAAATCGACTGACTTCCTGGACTTCGCAATTCAGGGATAGGGCTGCACGGAGGGCAGGAATAAGAGTCTCTTTTTGGAACAGAGGCTGGCTGCCAGGCATGGCAACGTCGAAAAGTGCAACATGGCTGTTTGGCTCGTCGTTGAAAGACGTAATAGCCGGCGAAAATAGTTTGTGGGCAGTGTTCAGCTGGGCGTGGATTTCGATACCAACGGTCAACTCCCAGCCATCTACTGTTTGAGAGTCGCCCTTTGTCTTCTTCTTGCCCTGCTTCTTTGCTTTCTTTGCCTCATCCTTCAGCTGCTTACGCAGAGGAGTTGGCTGTACGGGAGGTGGCGTGATAGCTTCAGGCGAGGTGTGCAAATGTCTGGTTGTGTGGGCGATAGATGCAGCGGTTGAATTCAATGCAAGATGTCTGGATATATGGCGTGTACCGATACAGCCTTGCCGTGGTATTTGACCTTTCAGCAAGTACTTGCTGAGGATCGAAGTTGGTATGCGTGACATTATGATGAGAAGAGCGGATGTTTTATTCAGGCGTTGAGAATTTGGTGATTATGACAGCTCAATTTAAAAGTGTTTGAGCTTGGCTTGATCTCAATGGTAGGACAGGATAGGTGTGATTGTAAGGGAGCGCAATCGGCATAGAAATCTGGTGGTGTGTAGCTCAAGAGCAAGAGGGTTGCAGTAGTAATGCGATGCGCTATGACCTGGCAGCACAATTGAGGCTGATTATATGCCCTTCATTGTAACAAGACAAAGCGTTGTTTATGTTGTGACCTCAACTCCAACCAACTCAATTGGTCTTTGGAGAATCTCGAATCTTTCCTATGCTCGTTTTCATAGCTGTGGTGGGGCTGCGACGATATTGGTGATGATTGTTCTGGAGTGAGCGTATCACGTGCCTTAACAGAATGTACCTTTCTACTATCAACACTTAAATCCTCTCTACTTTTGACGTTGACATTCCTTCATCAAGTTATATCAGTATTGGTGATCTCACTACTATCCAATTATTATCTCTATAGCAGATCATTACCTGACTAATTTCCTTCCTTTGTATAGGATCATTCCTGGCAGCTTTCTCAATAAAGTACGAAATACATCAGGTCCAGGCTCAACCCCCCCGTGTTTGATATTGTACTGCTTATTTTATACATTGTATACATTGTATACCTTGTTTCTGGGGCTGTTGCATGCTTGAATGACATGACATGACATGACGGAGCTTACCAACACCATCCGGGGCTCCCTTCCAATCTCACATGCAATACAATACAAGCCTTGAGTTGTCGCTGATACTACCCACGCTCCTTTCTTCCTTCACTCCCCCACCATCTTCTCCCTCTCTACCCCAATGAGTTCAAGTGCTCAGACGAGTTCTGCGGCTCACCTGTTGGCGCTATTGTTTCTTGAAACAAGGCAATCAATCAGGCGGACTTTCGATTATGGACGATAAGTTAGCTACATCGTCATCGTCTTCTTCTTCTCCAACAATACCATCGCTAGCTTATACCTTTTCCATACGTGTTTCAAGAAGTCTTGATTTCTCCATCGTGCACTTACGCTTCTCAACCCCCGCAATCCTTCATACTTTATATCCAGTCAAAGTTATCGGAATCTTTCTTTGTCTTACCTCGGCTTCCAAACCGTCACGTCAGATCTTACTCTTCCCTTAAGGTTGACATATTTTGCGGTTGCTCACGGAATCCAACATCGGCTCCCGGTGTTACGGTACAGTCCAACACTATATTCGGCATATCTTGGCCATATGTAGTGAGTTGCCGCTGAGGCCGAGACGCTCAATATGCTCCGTTGCTGAAAACCTGGCGAACAACAAGCTTACACTCGGCAATATACACTGCATCATCCGTGTGTATAGTTGAACACCATCGTACAAGGTTTCATTGATAAACTCACTTCTGTCATCAATCGCTCGAGAATCGAGAGTTCTTTTAGGATCTGAGATCCAAGAAATCGACAAATCTGCAAAGAAGAACCCTGAAACCAAAAAGGCAATTCGTTTACTTTGCGCAAATTCAGAATGAGCGACAGGGCTCAGGCTCGAAACAGGCCATCTTGGTCTTCAGCCGAGGGCGCGTCGATACAAAAGGCTCTATCCCACCAGTCCACTGTTGAAGACTGCGAAGAGAATGCCAGCCAGTCACCGAGTGAGGGCGGAACTCAGCGTTTAACGCCGACCAGCTCGTCATCTAAGACGGATCACACCCCCTCCAACGTCCAACGCACTGTTACGCAGCTTACATCCAGTGATAATGCAGCTACCTCCAAACAGACCGGCAATAGGAGCAAGAATATGAGAGAAACCAGAAACCCTAGAAGCAAAGGAGCACATCGACCTTCCAGTATGTCATTCTCCGGACCCGACCCGAACGCTGTGGCCCATGACGCGTTCCAGTCTTCCCCAGAAGCGGGCTATTTCAAGAGTCCACTCAACGGTCGCCAGGCACAGGCAGCTGGATATGCACCTTCAGCTGTCGCCGTTGCCAATTACCCTCAGTCCCCTACCAGTCCTTTAGCTTATCCAGTTTGGGGGCCAGCGCATACTCCTGCTGGCTATCCTCCCCAAGAACCTTTCACACCGCAACAGCCGGGCTTGCCGCACATAGATCACCATTATCCATCCAGACTTGCTTTCTCAAATCAGAGAACTTTGGCATTGGAGCCTGCCTACCACAGCCAGAATCAGTCATACGACCCAGCATACTCTGAAACACAAGAAGACATGGCTGCGCAGAACGATGATCTGCCAATTGAGGCTCTCGACGGATATGCGGAGATAGCAGCCAGACTATCAGGCCAATGCGATCCACGACTAAGGCCACTGTATCGGAAATTCGATTGGCTCAACCACCGAGCCCTTCTATATTTACAAGATCAACTAGGAGCGTATGAAGAAGAGCTTATACGGTTGGACTCTATTACTACACGCCATGGCGGGCACATGGCTGTCTCCGGGCGAGAAGAGCGGGCTTCCAATCATGATATTCACCGGAGTAGAAATCGGCTAATGGACAAGATCGACAATGTTCTTCGCCGGTATAGTAAGTATCGCTCAAGCACATTACGTATATTCATCTAATCGTCCCAGGACACTTGGTAGTCTCTCTTGAAGAAATGCAGAAGCTACCAGCACCGACAAGCAATGATGTTCAAGCCTACAGAAATTATCTTGACAACCGGCAAGTCCTAGTCGAAGAGGAAACGAGGTTTCTTAGAGCACCCGATCTAGTTGCCTTGTCGCAAGGACCAAGAACGAATGCTCCCGGAAGTGATCAATCAGCGCCTGCTCCACTTGTGCCTCTACGGACGCTAATCAGCGCATTCTCCATGAGTGGACTTTGCCTCGCAGTACTTTTGATGGTCCTTCCTGATATCATGACTCGTCTAGTCATGGTGCTATGCTATCTCGTTCTTATAGCAACTGTGCTATCTACCACTGGGTATTTGCGCCGGCTGAAACAGCTATTCGAGGGCTAAATGATTCAGACTTATGATTTTATGACATTTCTGGGGTCTCTTATACCATTGGGTTCATCTTTTATTTATAATTCTTTTTTATTTATTTTTATTATCAGCGGTTCCATCAACAGACGGCAGTGCAGGGCATTGCAAACGGCGGACATGTTACCCAATACCGCCAAAGCTTTCAACAATTCCGGGCGAATGGTTTAGTGGTATAATACTCCCTTAGCATAATTCGACCGAATAATCTGGGAGTGGTCCAGGGTTCGATTCCCTGTTCGTCCATTGCAGGTGGTTAGATTCCATCAAATATCCTCTTTTTGCAACTTTTGCCTTTTTCTTACCCTATAACAAACCAACTCCAATATCATCCGCAGCCATGAACGTTTATGACATTAGCTACCACTCTTTGTTTTGATTTATTATTTCCCAGCACACGATACCTCAAATTCTCACCACCTATCGATTTCATTGAATTAGAATGACAGCATGAAACAAAAGTGATGTGGTGGTGCATTGTGTTCACACATACGGGTTAATGAACAGCACGTAATGAGAACCCCAACTGATACACAAAACTACATCTTTCAAAAATTGATTTCAAAATCATACGTCAAAGCCAAAAGTCCTCTCCTCGAATACTAACCACTCAAGTTACACAAGGGCTCAACACAAAGCTACATCAAGAGCATTTATTGGATGACAATCAATGTGCTAGCCACTGTTCTTCTTCGGATTTCTGTATACAAGGGCATCTCTTGTGGGAACGCAAAGGACCCTGAGACATACCGTTTTATTATGAGAACCGGCAGACTCGCTTAGACAATCCTCAAGCTCTCCCCCTTTATTAGTCCAGTCAGTTTGCCTGACTCTTCTCGGAGACGGTCTGTCCCTCATCGGGTATTCACTCTGAGGCACAGGCGAGTGACATGGCACAAGCGCACTGCTCAGACACGTGTTGTAGAGACAAGAGCACAGCGTATTCAACTGAGATTACTTTGAAATCTGGTGCACGCATCGTATTTATGCTGAGCGAGGAGACTTGCAGTGTTGCTCAACAGAGATGTTGGGTCTGGACGGACGGAAGGGCAGGTAATAGGGTATGAGATACTGGTAGGGATATGCAGATCAATCTATCTCTTACAGATATGACTTATGCTGTGTAGTGTACAGAAATGCGAGATGCCGCTGCGGTTGTAACGTGGTGCAGGACCCGCAGTATCGCACTTTCAAGGAGACAATTCAGTGGTAAGAGTAATTAGACATGAAGATGCAAGGATGCAGACCGAGGCGGAGGATAGTCGAGATAGCCATTGTTGAAGAGACCAAGCAAGGGCTGTATTGTTCTGCCTGTATATTCTCCAAGGCAAGTAGAAGATTCTACCTAGCCATGGCTGGAGATTGATTCTTGGTGTTGAAGCACACTGAGCAATATCAAAACCTCTATCCAGCTGCAATCGTGCCAGGACATAAGGAAAAGAATGCTAAAACAAGAAAGGAGAAAGAAGTATATTAAATGTTGTGCTATTAAATCTATGCATCCTCTAAATGGCCTCTGTTGGACAACTCGACTCTCCATCTCAGGGGCAAGCACCAAAAATGGGATGCCTCAACACAACGTCTGGTGCAACGGGGACCAGTACCACCAACCAACGGCTGTTGCTAGGTTCTCTCACTGAGTGAGTAAAATATTCCCTATTCATATTCATTATTGTTGAACCGTTGCCCCTTGAAACCAAAAGTTCAATCAGTTTTCTGCTGCCACTGCCAAACGGCCGTCAGGAACAGGCAAACCATTCACCGACTCTGCGCCTGGGAAATTGTTTACGGCGACCTGCCTTAGGTTGCCGGGCAGAAGTAGAAATAGAATCTTCCCGTCGTTTGTTTTTCTACTATTTCTTTCCTTCTCCTCCTCACCCTTCTCCTCTCCCACCTCTTCTTCCTCTCTACATCGATCGTGCATCTCTTCACAGTCTTGCATTATCACTTTGTATTCCACAACCGCCTTCGCTACATCATCTTCAGATAATAAATCTGTGAGTATTCGCTCCCCTTTGCTCTTCATTCTTCTGCTTTGCGAGGGCTTGTGATCTGTCGCTGGTGCTTCTGATTCTTCACATGCGCCCGCTACACCACTACCACTGCCACCATCCACCACTTGACACTCAAACATATCTTCCTTCCCCATGTTCTCCCTTCTCTTTTACTCTGGCATCGCTCTCCTGTATTCATTACCGACACAAAGAGCCGCTCGCTAACCTCCCCAAACAGATCTCTCACCTTCGCGATGGCTGTCTACAAGCTCAAGGCTCTCGCCAGCATTCTGGCCCTCTGCGCTACTCTCGCTGCCGCTACCGGCACCCAGGGAGAGAGTGTCCCGTGTATGTGTTCGTGACCCCGAAATATCTTCATTATCCTGCCTATACTAATATCTATTCAGCCGCTCACACCGAGACCGAGACCCCCTACACTCATGAGTATGGCGCCGCCATTTCTGACGGTATGCTACTCCTCCATCTCTCGCTCATTTTATTGAACATACTGACAGACTAGGCACCGTCATTCACTCCATGACCGTCTGCTCTATCGTCCATGAGACCAAGTGCGTTGACATCACCTCCGCCGAGGGCGAGTCCATGCAGCCTCCCCCTGCTACTACCGATGTTCCCTCCGGCCCCCCTGGAGAACAGCCCTCGGTTCCTGCTGGCGGCGAGCAGACCACCTACCACGGCCAGGGTGTCTCGTCTGGCACTGAGGATGTTCCCGCTTCCTCTGTCCCTATCGCTTCGGCCATTGTCTCCTCCGTGGCTCCTGGCGCTTCTGAGACCAACTACGCTCCTCCCGCTGGTGTTTCTGACTCCGCAGCCTCTGCTGAGCATGGCTCCGTCCCCGGTGCTAACCCTTCCGTTGTCAACCCTTCTGTTGTCAACCCTTCCGGTGCGATCCCTTCCGAGGGTGGTGAAGTTGTGCCTCTGCCTTCTCTCATCAGCACCACCGATGTGTCTGGTAACCCAACCATCCTCACCACTCTCTACAGTGAGCCCTCTGCCGCTGTCGGCGACACTGCTACTGCTACTGTCGTCACGGACTCTGAGACTGTCTACGACACGGCCGTCTCTGGAACCGCCACCGGCACTGACGCCGAGGAGACCGATGGTGTCACTCCTACTGGCACCCCCACCGTCACTGCCTCTGCAGCTGCCAAGCATCTCATTCCCGGCGCCATCCTTGGCCTCGTTGGCATCGTTTTCGTTGCCATCTTCTAAACAGCCTCTAGATCATGCTTTCCATGCATTCGTCGCACTGACTTATACTCGAACATTTCTTCCGCACTGGTGAGAAGGAAATAGTGTTGGATGCCTTGACATGGTATATCACTAAGTGGTCGTTGGTTTGAGCTCAAGGAAGTAGTAGATTGATGGTACAGGATTGTGGTTTTGGCATTTCGGAACCGAGTGGAGGATCATAATACGAGTTGTACTTAGGTACTCTGAAAAGAATTCGCTGTTCACCCATGCATGACCTGTCTTTATTCATTCATTCTACTGGATACCTATATGCGCCGTGAAACTTTCCAGACTAATGCGCTATGTATAAAATGACCATCTCTTTATACACCGTCAGTGCATAGACGCCTCAACTAGAAATCTCATATACTCATTCTTTAACGTGACACACAGGACAACCTCCCCTCATCTTGTCTTTCAACAAACGTGCTCTCATCACCTTCATGTGCACAGAGTACCGACTTCCTTCTTCAGATCCATTGCCAAGATCAATGTCCATCTTCTTGTTCCCGTGCAGCATCTCCAACAGATGGCTTACATGGAATACATGGCCACATGCATACCCTACTAGCGTCTCCATCTCGTACTCGGTGAAAGGCTCGTGGCATCTTGCGCAATGCCCTGGTTTCGGCACCCGGTGGTCATGCTTTGTAGACGGGTGAGAAGCGTTCCGCTCAGGGTTTTCAGGATCCGTGGGGACATCTTTGACTTCAATATCCACATGTTCTGGATCCTGCTGAACTACTTCAAACTTGATGCCTTTCCGTTGGCCAGCCCGGAGCTCGGTCTGGGCTGTGGCCACCTCGCTGCGAAGGACTCGTGCGACTCCAGAGCTAATGCTATATTGAATCTCGTGTTCCTTCATCATATGCGTGAGCCCCTCCCTGAGCCCCTCGATCTCGAGCCCTTCAGGAATTCGTTTCACCACAGTGATTGGGTTGATGGCTGTTCCGACTTGCTCGAGGAGACCTCGAATGAAGCTGGGTTTGTCCATGCTGTATTTGAGGAGATCCTCCCACAGGTCCGGATCGTCTTGTTCCTTGGCAAACTCAATGGCCTTGTGAACATTCTTCAGACGATCAATGATGAGGTAAAGAGCGCGCTTCATTTGTCCGGTCTTGGAGTATAGGAACACAAGCTCATCGTAGTATGAGAAGTTCTCACATTCTTGAACAGCCTGGACTAAATTAGCACATGGATCAGAGTTTTGATTCAGCCCTCAACTTACCTTTTCGAATGTGTATGAGACTGATGTTTTCAGGTACTCCATAAGCAACGACCGGTCAAAGGTCGCAAAGAGGTGGACCGCTAAATCTGAGAAGCTGTCCACCAATGATTGACTGTCCATAACAAGCCGGTCTACATTCTCTCCTCCATGCTCTTGGATACCTTCGCCTCTCCACAGACCTCTGAAGTAGAAGTATATGTACAGATTGAGCTTCTGGGCAAGAAGCTGCTCCACAACCACGTCGGGGCGTAGAAGACCATGCTGAGCTTCATCAACGAGCAGAATTATGGCTTCAGATGTTGCTAGTTCGAGCTCCTCTGCTGTCATGTGGTCAAGCTTACCGGGCGGCACTCGAAGACCAATAAAGCTGGGGATATCGTCCTCAACAGCTTCGGCAAGATGGTTGTCCCTAATCAACCTGAAGGCCGAGTCCGCGTCATGAAGTTTGATATAGCATTTGAGAGCCTCACGATATCGTCCGCTGGCCTCGTGTAATCTCGCTAAGCTCTCCATCACAATTTTCCAGTCTCGCCCCCTCTCACCATCATCAATGCTGTCTTCACGCACGTCCCGGTAATTGAGCTGGTTTTCCAATGCCGTCGTGATAGTCTTGACATCAAACAGTTCGGGAGACCAACGATCCAAAAGTTCCCTGAATCTCGGTTTGTCGTGCTGAATGTAATAGCCGAGCACAACTTCGTATATGGTTGAAGGAAGTGGTGGGTGCATAGGCTTTGTGGGGATATAGTTTGTGATTGCATCAAACCTCTTTGCGCCGGCAAACGTCCAAACCCATTTCTCCCATCTGTCTGGTGTCTTGAGCACTTGTCCGCAGATCTTGCCTGCAGATACCCAATCGTTCTCTTCGATGAGTTCCTGGATCCAGAGCTCTCCGATGCGACGCTTTTCCTTCTCTGCCGAGGAATAGAAGTCCCTTACCTGCGAATCGATGACAGACTCGTCATCGTTGAACTCATCACTGGCCTCCTGATTTAGTGTCGGAGTGGGGGGAGTGTTATCGTTGGCTCTCTCGCCAGCTGGAGCCATGATCTCTGGGTGTTCGTCGAGCAACTCCCACGCACGCTGGTACTGTTGACGCTCCAAGAGCCATCCCAAATGATCACTCAAGTCTCGCCTGGTTGCGAGGATGCAGTCATACGGACTATGTATGAAGATCTTTACGCCAGGCTTTATGAGACCTGAATGAACTGTTGGTGAGAGGCCTCTGCTTGTCCCAGGCCGAATCGTTCCTGCTGTACTCCCTCTTATGCTGGAATCATCACCGCTTCCACGGCTACGGATACTTGCCCCAGAGCTGAAGAGGGAGCGAGGATTGATGGCCGCATTCCACATATCCGTGCCAATTCCAGCTATTGCCTCCAGAGCACCTCGAGAAGAAGCAATTGCGGATGCGGCGTTGCGTGCAGGCAAAACTCCCAAATGATAATCACCCGACGATAACCTCTCATAACGACTGACGCTCAGGCTGTCCTTGTCCGCTTCTGCTTGAGAGTTGAGATCAATGAGACGCAGTTCTGGCGGTTGGTTATTTTGCCGACGGGGAAGGCCGCCTGATGGTTGGCTTCCGGTAGAAGAGTTGGATTTGTGCCTTTTATCTGGTGAATTTGAAACAGAAACAGCACCTTCGTCTTCGTCATCTTCTGGTAGACAGTATGCGAGTACCAACAAGAGATTTTGAGTATATAGCGAAATGCCGGAAATAATGCAATCCATGCGGAGTCTGGTTCAAGTTAGCTTTTACTCGGCATAGCAAGGCCAGGCCCAAACTTACATCTTGACAATCTCAGCACGCCCAATGGTCTTCTCTCCAGCGTGCCGA
This sequence comes from Fusarium pseudograminearum CS3096, assembly GCF_000303195.2. Taxonomy (NCBI): domain Eukaryota; kingdom Fungi; phylum Ascomycota; class Sordariomycetes; order Hypocreales; family Nectriaceae; genus Fusarium; species Fusarium pseudograminearum. The sequence goes on along the minus strand of NC_031953.1, from coordinate 4,274,724 downwards.
CCAACACCAACACCCCCAGGATGGACGTGTATAATCCATATTGTACCACCCCAGCCTACGAGCAATCGCTCGATGCCCTTCTTGCTTGCTAGAGCATGTCCTTTCAGCTTTTCTGTAGCTGGGGAACTGCTCTTTTCAGTAGCGCTCTGGTCGGTTTCGTCCACTTCGACAGCCTGTTCATCAATCCATTCAACACGACCTTTCCATACACTGGCCATGGTTTCCCATTCATCTGTCTGTGGTCGATCAATGTGCCCAACTCGTTTCCATGCGTCTTCTGCATCTGCACTTTCGAGATGTAGTTTTGATCGCATGATTTTGATGCCGTGCTCGTTTAACCAGACCACATATTTCCCAGACAATGACCATTTGATGGTACTGATGGTTCCTTCTCCAGAGTGCAAAATAGTATCTTTGCCTGCGTTGCCACCAAGTCCCATACTGCCCAGCCAGCCGGAAGCTGTAGCGGCTGCAGTTCCAGTCGTAGTTGAAGTACTGCGACCTGGGCCGCCTCCCGCAGTAAGAATAAGCTGGCCAGCAAGACCTCCTGACAAGTAAGTCCGATCTGTTTTAAACTCAGGAGATAGAGCTACCGTTTGTACAGGACGAGCAAAGTTCCGTAATTGAACATCTTTCATGTCGATCAAGTTCTGGACACAAACGTTACCGTCTAACGAAGAAGTTGCAACGTAGATGTCATTTGATGGCGTTCGTGGGATTTGAGACACCTCTCGAGGCCTTCTCGATGGTGCAGGGGATGATGAATCGGTTTGGCGGCTGGATGATATGCTGGCATTGCTGTGAGCTCCATGCTTCGACACCGTCTCTGGCGTGTCGGTCGGGAGAGGGGGTGGATATGGCGATATTGATATAGATGTTACTGAAGCAGAGTGTGCGTGGTATACCCTCATGGACTGGAACATGGGGAGCTGGACGATGTGCTGGGCGAGAGTTAGCGGGAGACAGGTGAGCGGTGTGCCCACTACTTACGATATTGCCATTATGCGTTCCAACAATCTATCTTAGAGTCAGTACAATGTTGGATTTTAACAGATATCGAGCCTACCATCTTATCTCCAGCGACAAGGAACGCGCTAGTTGCGTCGCCGTTTCGATATACTCCATTAAGGTGTTGAGTCAACCGAGCATACTTGAGTTTTGGTTCTTCGTCATCGTCCTCATCGTCATCGTCGTCTTCTTCCTCGTCGTCATCGTCTTCTTCTTCATCATCATCATCGTCTTCCTCGTCTTCCTCGTCGTTATCATCTTCCTCTCCGCCTTCTTTGTCCTGGTCTCCATCTTGGTTTGCCTTTCCATCGTTGCTTCCTGGCGATGTTACGTCTTTCGCACTAACATCCCCCTCTTTGTTTATGGATTCGGCCTCGGAGCTGTGCGCGCCATCGTCGGAAGTATCATTATTTGTTGGCGGAACTGGTTCGCTTGATGTAGGTGCTGCCTCATGTTCAGGTTGTTGAGTTTCGAGAGCACGCGCCTGGTCGTGGCTGGGTTCCAGTGACTGGTCCGTCATTGTACTGATGGCAATGGTATCATGCTGAGAAATGAGAAGGCCCAGAAAGAGAGCGAGGGTATGGGGTGCGAAGTTGAGTTGTCAGGATTCGGTAAGGTAGCAGAGCGCCCAAACCAGAGCTATGACAGCTCCCACCGACAACTAAGAGTAGGTGAATGTACCTTGTACCTTGCAGCTACGTCACGAGGCAGCTCCAAATGAGCTTCGGTTCTAGACGCGCTAAAGAACCTAGAGATTCAATTGAAGGTCGGTGTCGGCGCGCCTACCTAAATGTCTAGCCCCACTACTAACGGGGGGGTGGTAGGTACAGTCTACCTCTGGAGGGCACAGTGCACCAGGCAAGTGAATGTCTAACACAAACAAATATCTTGTCGCGCAACAATACTTTCGATTCGTTCATTGAAAGACTTGTATAGGACCTCGAATTTACGACTAAAGAAGCTCTCGATAACCTCCTCGACCGATCGACTGAACCAATAAACACAAGCTGCTTATGGCGGCTGCCGGAACATGGCGACGGTGAAGTCCCTGGGGTTGCATCAGCCCTCAGGGCTTCAACATGCCATCAATGAACAATTATTACCACCCAATCCGCCGTCGACCTCGTACACTTGGGACATCTCAACAGACGATCGATGCGATGCAAACCTCGAGGACGAGCTACTCACCACCGAACATTGTGTCATATGGTGTCGAGGTGGCATATTTCGCAAGACGTTCAGATTCGAACTCGAAAAAGAACCTGTTATACAGGCTCTGCTAGCATATTTCCCTGCTTCAAAGGACGACAAATCTACGCAAGATGACGATGCTCGATCAGACCAACGGCCGGCTTTGTCCAAAGCTTTAGTTGTGTTCCTCAAGACACAGGCGCACATATACTTTCTGTCTGGTACTAGCCATATTGTTCATATGCCATTCGAGGTTGAATCCGCTTTCGCAGGCCCTGTTGGAGTTATAATTCAACGCAAACAAAAAGCCGAAAGCGTTGCGCCTATATCTTTGAAGTTTCCTCGAGTCCCACCAAACTCATTTGTCTCTTCGCAGTTGACAGCATTCAATAGCTCTCAGCAAACCGCCTTCTCTGTAGAGGGCCTTGGAAAGCCCAAAGCGCTCCCACTTCGCTCAACGCTGGATAATTGTTGGGAGGCACCGCTGGAGCAGCCCGAGTCTCGTTGGCCACGGCTTGTCTCATTAACGGACCCATTGCTTGAACTCGGACTGGTTGTCACGAACCAGGAATCCCAGAATGTTAAAAGTCTGAGACAGACTGCAAAGAAAAAGCTGTCATTCCTTGATGCAGCGGAAGAAGTTGTACATGTGGAAGAGATCAAGATCCCTGGTGCACTGACTCAAGATCTAAGCCAACCCCTAATCATCGCGGTTACGATCAACCGTGAAACTAGTGAATACACTGTCTGGCGCCTCACCTACCTGCAACATGAAGACCCTTTTCTGAATCGGCAAAAGGATGCCAAGTCAAAGGCTGCTCGGCGTCGTAGCTCCATGCCGTCTGCCTTTGCGAGTGCCCCTGGAACGCCTGTGCAGCCTAATCTCCGGGAGAGTTTTGGGGCCCCCTTACCAGGAAAGCGGCAGAGGAAGAGTGAGAGGCTTGAGAAGCCTATGATAGATCTCGTCTCGTCTTTGGAACAGCAAGACAAAGAAGGCACCGGTGCCGCACGCAGGAGCTCTCGCAGGGTCAGCTCCATGTTGGCGAGAGCTGACTTATCTGCTTCTCATGACCGGGCCATAATGCCAGAACAGCCATTGCATCCCAGCCATGTAGGGGCCAGGAGACATGAATCTCAGGGAAGTCGTCTAAGTGCCAACTATGCCCATCAGATTCATCCTAGTTTGAGCAGTCTGCTAGCGGCACCGTTCTACGAAGGCCTTGACGAGGGGTTTCACAACATGGGCCTGGAGGACCACGAGTTTGATGGGCTACAGCATGAAATATTGTTCGCCAAACTTCAGAGCGTACCCATGAATAACTCCAACGTGCGGTATTCGCATCAGCCAGCCCGCACTCAGACCAAAGTTTTTATCCTAGTAGCACCGCCCTTTGCTATTGATGGTCATGACCAAAGTCAACTTTTGATTGGCATTCAGGACGCCACCGAGAGGCGACTTCAACTCCTTACTTTAGAGCTGGGGATTCAGCGCGGAGGCAACAAAGGTACCAAAGGTACTAAAGGCGGAAAAAAGAACACACCTGACGGCGCCACTGTGTTGGCAACTGTCATCGATCGCAGGCATGCACAGAATGTCGTTGACTCTTGCAAAGTCGTGGATGGAGATCACTCTGCAATCCTGATTCTTTCAGAGTCGATGGATGGTCGGCACGAATTGAGCACCCAAGCGCCTTGGAGTGTTCTTACAAAGATATCGCTTTCTCTTCTCTTCGTTGACAACACTAGAAGCTTGCAGTATCGAGGCAGGGCCTTGGATCGTGACGTCACACAGAGAAAGTCTGAGGTTATTGATTTCAGTAATGGCAGTATTGTTGGTGTGCGCCATCCTCGACAAGGGGGCATCGTTGACGTTGTTGATGCTGAAGGTCGGCTGCATGAACTTAGAATACAACTTGAGCCGAGATCCCCTCATGTTCGCAAGGTTCTAGATGTTTGTCGTAGCATACTACCCCATGCTCTCGGCGAACAAATCTTTGCTGGCTGGCTCCATTGTATGCAGTGGTTGGGAGGTTACGAAGAGTCAACTGCAGATGTAGAATGGTCTGCTATGACTATTCTGCTCCTGTCTTTATTCCTGAATCTCACTCGCAAGGATTCAAAACCATTCCCCAAAGCCCGTCTCCCTGCTCGCAGAAGAAAACCTGCTCCGGGTTCCGTTAGTTCAATAATAGAATCTGAAGACTGGAAGTCGTTGGAGGCTGGTGAAGCATCCAACTCGTTGGGATGTCCAACATGGATGATGAACAGGGGCTGGGAATGGGTATTGGATGAAGACGCAGACAATACAACATCCTCAGAGGAGAACCTGTCCGCAACATTCATTTCCAGACATGTCTCTTTAGCCAAGGAGTACATAGTCTCTGCACTTGGTGAAACGGCATTCGGACAGGCTGGATATATGCCGACATCACTGGCTAAAAGCATGGAAAGTCGGCGCAAGGTAGCTGTTGATGTGTTTATGGGCCTGCACCTGCTTCTTGAAGAAGAAAAGTTGGATATCATGACACCAGAATTCAGATCACCAGGTCGTGCTGATCTCCGTGTTATTATGTCTCAGATCGCTCGGTGGTTTAAGTGGCATAACTTTACCTCCACATATGAAGCGGGCATACAAGAAGATATTGATCAGCGTCATGACTCTGGTGAGCGCAGAAGCTCTTGATTTTCGATGGCGAATACTAACCATCCCATAGATCTTCATCTTAGACCCGCGATACCTCAGCCTCCTATACAGCCGGACGTCATTGCTTGGGTTCAGGCAAGACTTACCGGAGACCGAAGGATTTCCTATGTCACCCCAGCAGATATTTATTATGCTGGCTCGCAGTTATCTGAAGCAGAAAAATCGCAAGACCCACGATGGGAGCCTATACTTCCTAGAACGCTTATGTTTAAAGAATTCTTTAGACTTCTGAAACCAACCACTAGTGCGGTACAAATGGTGGAAGCCATGCGGGATGCCGGGATCACAAATTCTGTGCTTGATAGCCTTCCGGAAGCTGTCCTTGTGCCTCTGAGGGATGCCATCTCGTTGTGTCAACCACATCCGCCAACCTCTTGGTCAAAGGACCTCCTCGAGTTGGTTGATCGTAGGGATATCAGTCTCATACTAACCCCTGGCAAGCGCCCCAAGCCAAGCGCTTCCAAGATTCTGGTAAGATTGGAGCAATACCTTTTTCGCTGGTCGTCTACTAACGAATCTTAGACGCCCACACATAACGCTACCTGGGATTACAAACTACTCTGCCAAAGCGTTGACGAATCAAACAATGTTGGCTATGACGAGGGCGAAGGAACTGAACGTCAAGCTGTTATTCGCTCCTTGTTCAAAGAAGATCGTCGCCTGAACGAAGCTCAGGACCTACTTTCAACTAGCAAAGCAAGACTCGTTCGACTGGATCCTCACCCAAGCTGGCCAGAGAGTGCATATCTTGAGAAGCAAAAGGAGCTGGTTACAAGAATCGCTACAGGCACACTGGCCATCCCTGCTGGGCGAGGTCTGTTGTACTACAGTCTGCGGTATCCGTTGATCACGCAGAAATTCCATATCGGCGGGTTCAATCTCAACTGCATCGTGAAGCCAACAAACACCACGGTGGGCGTAGACAAAACCCAGTTCTCGGAAGAGAAGGTCTGTTGGGGCTTTTTCCATCAAGGTGTTGCTGCTGGACTCGCCATATCTCCTCAAGCCCAAGGCATCGATACGTCTTGGATTCTCTACAACAAGCCTGATCAGGACCTCAACAACCGCCACGCTGGCTTTTTGCTTGCTCTCGGCCTGAACGGTCATCTGAAGGATGTGGCAAAGTGGGTAGCATTCAAATACCTAACACCAAAACATACCATGACCTCCATCGGCCTTCTTCTAGGCCTAGCTGCATCCTACATGGGCACGATGGACTCGCTGATTACGCGTTTGCTTTCCGTCCACGCTACGAGGATGTTACCGCGTGGTGCAGCGGAGCTCAACTTATCACCTTTGACACAAACTTCGGGCATAATGGGTATCGGGCTTCTTTACGCCAACAGCCAACATCGGAGAATGAGTGAAATCATGCTATCTGAGATTGAGCACATTGATGAAGAAGATGAGGAAGAGCCCCTAAGAAGTGAGTGTTACCGACTGGCGGCCGGCTTCGCCCTTGGATTCATCAACCTAGGCAAAGGCAATGATCTCAAGGGCTTGCACGACATGAAAGTAACAGAGAAACTGATTTCTCATGCCACTATTACCAAAAACATCGAGATAGTTCATATCTTGGACCGCGCAGCAGCCGGAGCTGTCATGGCCTTGGCCCTTATTTACATGAAGTCAGAAGATCAGATCGTGGCACGCAAGATTGATATACCAGACTCGGTCTTGCAGTTCGACTATATCCGACCTGACATTCTCCTCTTAAGAACTCTAACAAAGAACCTCATCATGTGGTCAAAGATCGAGCCAACCTTTGCTTGGATTCGTAAAAATCTGCCACGCCCTTACCGCCCACAGTTCAAGCTACAATCAACTACAAAGCTGCAGTCAACTGATATGGCGTTTCACAGCATAGTTGCTGGTCTTTGCTTTTCGATTGCGCTTCGCTTCTCTGGAAGTGCGTCCCCCAAAGTCCGAGATCTTTTGTTGTATTATTTGGACCAGTTCATGCGGATCGCACAGATACCATCCACGGCGAGCATGCATCCAAATGGTACGCCGCCTTACGATGAAGAACTGACTCGAACCAACGCGCGAATGTGTCAGGATGTTGTGGCCATATCAGCATCCATTGTCATGGCCGGAACAGGCGATATCCCCGTTCTTCGTCGGCTACGCGCTCTTCATGGTCGTGACGACGCCGAAACTCCCTATGGGTCTCACCTTGCTGCGCATCTTGCAATTGGAGCTTTATTCTTGGGATGCGGGACAGCGACCTTTGGTACCAGTAATCTTGCAATTGCTTCTCTACTCGTATCGTTCTATCCTATTTTCCCCACGAATGTTATGGACAATCGCTCCCATCTGCAGGCTCTTCGCCATTTTTGGGTGTTAGCTACAGAACAACGATGTCTCGTTACCAAGGATGTCCTAACTGGCCAACCGATCTCTGCACCGGTTCAAATCAAGATGCGCAAGAACACATCCACAGAACCCGTCTTGAATCGAACAGCACCCTGCATCCTGCCACCAATTGATCAGATAGCCAGTCTCTCAACCGCTTGTGGACCTCAATTCTGGGACGTGGAGCTCGATTTCTCCAACCCAGAAGTTCGAGCTGCTTTTGAGGACACGCAGAGTCTCTATCTCCGTAGGCGTCCACCACGTGAGGGAGCGTTCGCTTCCACCCTTCGCGCACTCGGTAGTGACGAGAAGGGTACAGATCCCATGGAGTGGGTGTTTGGCCTCGATAGTCTTCGTGGTATTAGTTACGCGGAGCGAGCGGTGGTGCTTGAGCGGGGAGATGACACCCAGCACACGGGCAGTGCCGTCGATGCAAGACTGGAGATGGCCAAGGGTATTGCTGAGGGCACAGATAGAGAGCGGCTTGAAGGGGCGAGGTTACTGTTCGAATGGGCTTCTGTGCGCGATCGACTACGTGAGCCTAACATGTTGGACAGCCAAGAAACCATCACAGAATCACACACACATCACGAGAACGAAGGATTGGACGAGCAAGAGACCACAGTGGAAGACGAGGGCGTTTGGTGGATGCGAGACAGCGTGGTTGAGAGCCTCAAGGGCATGGTGTGGCTTGCTAGTCGAGAGGGTGAGTAGCAATATTTTCGACCATTCAAGCCAGACAATCCATATTTTATCCATTGTAGTAGTTATGAGTGTTTCCACCACGGTCTGGCATGCTGGGGGAAAATATCACATGTGGTTACGAGCTATGAGAGTAATGATAGACAAAATCTAGCTTATTGAAGAGCTTGCCAATATCCATAAAATCGACATAACGTGACGACACTGTGCCGCACGATCATCACAAAAGAACGCGTCCGAGCTGAGGCGAGTAGATAGATGGTTCATTTCAACAATCAACGTAAATTCCATTATCCCCCCTTGCCTCTTCCCTTTTCCGAGAACGCCATGCAATGCAAACCGCATCACCGGGGATATACAGGGCCTCTAAAACCGCCGCTTCTTCCATTTGGCCCGTGTTTTCATCTTGCCTCGCTGCTCTATCACTCCCCCCCTCCGTCTTATGCTTTTGCTATATCCTGCCCATCTTTCAAACGGATTGGTCCTCCTATAAGTAGAGAGGCCATATCTTGCTCCCCCCTTCAAGCAGCGGAGGGTGCCATCTTCCGGCGAAGAGGTCTCTTGTGTCCCTCTCTCTGGATTGCGTTGCCCCATTTGAGTCATTGCAAAAAACACAAATAAAAAAAGCCTACTTTCAACTTTTCATGCTCTTTACTTTGAAACAGCAGCGTTGAGAACCTGTGTCCTGAAGAAGCCACCCTTAGTCTTCTCAATGACCTGCTGGTAGACGTTGTTGGGAGGGTGGTTCATGATCACGGTGCCGTCCTGGCTGTCGATCTTGGCATCCAATCGAGTCTCGCGGATCAGGTTGACGATCCACTTCTCGCCATCGTCGGGGTTCAAGCCGAGCTTGGCGCTGAGGTCGCGGATGTTCATTCGGCTGAAGATCTTGCAGTAGCTCTCGCAGATGAGGTGTCGGGCGGCATCGACAAAGGCATCGGCAGAAGAGGCAAGGAAGAAGTCGCTTCGGCAGACCTCAGCGGCCATGGAAAGGGCCTCACGGGCAGCCTCGAAGTCGTGGGCGATGTAGAGAGCGTTGACGAACTGGGTGATGGGGTCGGTGTACTCGTAGGCCTCTTGGCGGACGTAACGGATGATGTCCTTGATCTGCTTTTGTTGGATGGAGCTGTTGCGAGCGCGACCACGGCCGGTGATAACAGCAGCGATCAGGTATCGCAGGATCCAGGGGCAAGAGGTCTGGATAGTGTTGATGTAAGGAGCGGAGAAGAACATCTCCAGAATGGGTTCACGGGCACCCTCCCAGTTGAAGAGAGGGAAGAGAGACCAGTGGAGAAGCATTGTTCGGTGGTCGAGCTGAGCACGGGGGTTGTTGAAGAGTTTGGAGTCGATGTTTTCTCGCACGTTCTTGAGCTCGTCGACAGCGGACTCCCAGTTGGTCTGGAGGATCTCGGAGGCCAGCTTACCCCAGGTGGCAGCAGAGACCTTGTCGTTATCGGTGGAGAGAACTCGGAACTGGTAGAGCATATCGGCGGCGGGACCGTACTGGCCGCATCGGAACTGGAACTGACCAAAGTCGTAGAGAGCGTTGACCATTTCCATGGTGACCTGGTGAGAGGCCCGTTAGCTATACGACGTCGGGGCGACTAGAGCTCCTTTGATGCATCACTTACTCCGTGCTGGTTCTTGAGGAACTCCAAGTTGGCAACCTTGTCACTTCGGAGACCGTTGACGACCTCATCCTGGGTCAAGAGGTCTGCGATCTTGGCGGTGGCTTGCTCGTAGTTCTCCAACTGTGAAAGAACCTCCTGTCTCTTCTTGTTGTACTCCTCGGGAGCATTCTCGACACCATGGAACTCGCAGTAGAGGGTCGCGACGTAATCGGTCATGTTTGTGTCCTCCAAGAGCTTGATCTTTCCGGAAAGAAGCTCCTTGGCCTTGGCATCCAGACCCTGCTCCTCAGCCCTCTCGCTCTCGAACTGGATCAGAGGGAAGAGCAAATGTCGGCTCAGGTTTGGCGCAAGGCGGGGCATGATCGACGAGCCGTCGGCCGAGACGGCGTTGAGAACATCCTCCATCGTGGGTGATATTTTTTGTTTTGTTCGAAAGGGTGGGAGGGCGGTAGAGTTCGGTCGAGCGAAGGAGGAGGGATCGGTCGGGAAGAACAAAAAAGTGACTCGCCGATAGTCGTGATACTGGATTTGATGGAGGGGCAGATTTTTGGTGAATTTCGCCAATCCACTCGGTGGTGTGGGGTTTAGCTTGCTTCCCGCAGATTTACCGGCGATTGGAGATTAGGAGTCATGTGATCTTGAGATTTTCCCTGTAGCCAGCATTTGGCGCGGTTAGAGTGCGACGACAGGTGAGACTGAGTGTGAGAGCGCAGGACGATCTAAAGGTTATTCAGCAAATTGAAATTGACATCTTTTCTTGGGGGGATCATCTCGTCTTGTTCCGAAAACATTGGTCCTTGTCCGATTTCCACAACACTCAAAAAACCACAGTCGACGACGAACTCCAAACCTCGAACCACCACCCTACTACACACAACCTCACGATGCGTTTCCTCGCCTCTCGAGCCCTCTCAATAGGGCGCCAGGCTTTCTCTCAGCAGCCTATATCGTTCACACAGCGGGCTACCCTCACCACAATCAAGACAGCCCCCGCCCGCATCCCAACGTTCAAGAAGCACGTCTCGTACAAGCCGGACCCTCAGAAAAAGCCCATCAACCCCAACAAGAACAAAAAGATTCCCTACAAGGCACGACCTCTTGAGCAGCCTATGGTCCCTCTACCAGCTAAAGACCCCAAGGAAGTCGGCACGTATCTTCGATATATCATCAAGCGTACACCATCTTTGCAAATTCCCGTCTATCGCAAGTGGATGTCTGGAGGCAACCGCTGTATCGTTATCATCAAGAAGGTGAAGGGCGACCACGCCAAGCTGGTCAAGGATTTGTCGGACGATCTAGACATTAAGGCAGAGCATATTCGATTAAATCCCGTAACACAACATATTGAAATCAAGGTCAGTGGGGTATTTATCATATTTACTGCATTCGTAGCTGACATCATTACAGGGCGACCTGTACGCCGAGACGATGAAATGGATTCTCAACGTTGGTTTTTAAAGAAACTCCATGATGAGTGATGTATCAAGGGTTCTCGCAGGTTCTGCTTTTGGAGCAATATGGATGAGGATGTAAAAAGTGTATCATATGGACCAGTCGTCCCTATTTAGACGACCAAGGATGTACAATACATGGAGTAATGCAAAACGCATCATAGAAGCATATTTTTGTTTGTCCCTAAAATCTTAATTTGTTCACCATTCAACATCCTGTATACACCCGTGCATTGACAAGCAGTTTCATCGTCACCTATCATGTCCCCAAACCATCGACTCCAGAATGCAAGTCTAAACGAGAAGCACACGCTTCAAATGACAAGACACCAATCCCATGTTTCTGAAAACACTAACATACAAGCTTATATGGGTAATGATGTGGTAATAATCAAAAGGATGAGCCCCAATATATGTAAATTATCTCCCAAGGGCAAAGAAGGTGGAGAGTTTCTGTAGCACCTCTTCCTTTGACCACTCTGCAGATTGCATGGACAAAGCCTCGAGAAGACCATGAGGTGCCGGCATGGCTTTAGCTGGTATCGAGGATGTAGGATCGTTAGGGTCCCTAGCCTTCTCGGCTAATCTCCTTAAAAGTGCCACCGCTACAACAACGATGTAAACTAGTTCCGGGTCTTTTCGTGGGGCAGCCCGAGGTCCCTGGTTCTGAGGCTGCTCGTATAGCTGACTGAGGTCGCGGATAAGCCTGAAGAGGTTCTGGGCAAAATCGTTGCCAGACGAGAGCCAAGCCTGAGCAACACCACTGTCGTGGCCTGGGGCCAGTGATGCCAAAATTTCAGCCGAAAGCAGTCCTTGCATTAGGAAAGGCTTGCGAACCTCGACGAGAGATGGCAGGCTGGGTAGACGTGCTTGTGACTTTGCCTTATCCGGAATAGGGGCTATGGCCAAACCAAACGCTCGCGTAAGCAACTCGTAAGGGGGGTTGCTAGCAGAGTCAAGAGCGAAGACAGTTTTGTAGTGTGTTCGGTTAGGCTCATCGCGTGCCAGTAACTTTGCTAAGGCATCAACAGCATGCGGCAGGTAAGCATGCAGACTTGGTTCGTATTGCGAGAAGAAGAGGGTTCCATCCGAGACTGTGGGATTAGGTGCTGGCGCGAATGCAAGGAGGAATTGTAGAAGGCAAAGGGCCTGTTCCCGTCCTGGAATCTCTATTGTGCCAGCGATGTTGGAGAGAAGAATAACGACATCTTTCATAAAGTCCAGCGTATTATTCTGAGATCTCAGAAGCATCGTCCGCGTACCGAGATATCTGATTACAACGCAAAGAAACTTGATGACAATCTCATCTGCAAGAACAGAATGATTTTCGTTTGCCTCGCCAGGGAACGACAAATTGCGCAGGATTGTCGTCACACATATTAATCGATCGACGGCTCGATCTAATTCGTATTCTTGAGTGCCGAAAACAGGCAAATCACGGATGTTGAACCGCTCCAAGCGACAAGCTCTCAGGACATCTTCATACGGTGATATTTGGATCTCATCCGAAACCTCAACTGTATGCTCGGCCAGCATCTCCACCTGGTCCTCGGCACACTCGATGAGTGCCTCTATCAACTCGTCGCAGTATCGAAGTTGGATGAAGTGCAGTTGGTTCATGGAGCATGACGCAGCTGCCAATACGTCAAGGGCAAGGCGCGTTTCTCCGTGGATTCCACTCTGCAAACTCTTGGTCAGAGCAGCGATGTCGATATTTCCAAGTTCATGTAGAGGAGGCACATCTGGTTTCCATCGCTCAAGCTCTGTGCCCAGTTTACTGAAAGCATTTAGATCAACACCTCCAAATGTGGAAAGCTCCCGAGCACATGGACTGTACTCATCAGATTGTGGGGCCAATCGGGGCATTTTCTCTGCAACCGCCGTAGGTGCCACCGAGGCCTGTCGTCCTTCGCTCTGCGACATGCTTCCTGCCCTTCGAGCTGCAGGGGACTGGGCACTCGAGAAGTCCGGCACAGCAGAGCCTTCCATGGACTGTGACAAGGTGCGGGGGGTCTGGCCTGGCATTGCCACAGGTTGTGGCTGCATCTGAGACTGCGGTGTTGAAAATCCATTGACTGGGGGTTGGCCGGGCGGCATTTGCTTCATGGGAGTTTGCTGTTGCAACTGAGGCTGCTGCCCAGGTTGAGGCATTACACCTTGGTTCATTTGCTGCCCAGGTTGCATCTGCTTTTGTGGTGTGCCTTGTCCCATGAGTGCGCCTTGACTTTGAGGTTGCTGTGGTTGTGCTTGTTGTTGAGGTTGCTGCTGCTGTTGATGTTGCTGCTGTTGTTGCTGCTGCTGCTGTTGTTGTTGCTGCTGCTGAGCTTGCTGCTGCTGCATCATTCTCTGCTTCTGCTGTTGAGCCATCCACACTTCCTCAAACTTATAGAGGTTGCGTTCATAAATCGTTCTCAACGTTTGCGGCACTACAGGGTTCTGAGCCTGCAGTCCCAGCATCTGAGCCACATGCGGCCAGCCATTCGGAGTTGTAGTGGCCTGTTTATAACCTCCTTTGTTTTGTACGGCTTGAAAGAGCATCATCAGGTTAACTGGTCGGTCCATGACCATCGGATTGGGATCTAACGGAAGGCCCTTCGAGTTCATTAGGGTTGTGAGATTCTTCATGAACTGTTCGGGATTCACGTTGGCCATCATCCTCTGCTGTGGTCGCATGCCGCCCTGCTGCATTTGGCCATTGGGTATCCCAGGTACTTGCTTATTAGGCATCATGCCACGACCCATATTTTGAGCCTGCATTTGCGCTTGCATTTGAGCAGCATTGCCTTGAAGCTGTTGCTGCAGCCTCATTTGATAAGCAGCCATCTTCTGCTGATCGGTCATTCCTTGACGTTGAGGAGTTTGTTGCCCCTGCGGTTGCTGGCCTTGCTGCTGCTGTGGCGTTCCTTGCTGCTGTTGAGATTGCTGCATCTGAGGAGGATACATGTTGCCCTGCATCTGGGCCATGTGCTGTGGCATTTGGCCCATCTGTTGGGCCATCATTTGGTTGCCAGCCATCGCGTTCGGATTCGGTGAAGGTCGGGCGTTCGAGGGAGACGCGGCGAAATTTGTATTGAAGCCTTGCGCCATATTCTGCATATAATGGTTTGGCTGCGGAGTGCCATGTTCGGAGGGTATCGGTGATGTCTGGGGATTGAATTGCTGGCCGCCGGGCGAGAAAGGATGTGGCGATGCGGTCGCAACTCGCTGGGGGACACTTCCTGGTCGCATTTGATTACTCATATTCGGGGAAGGGCTTGCGTTTGCGGAGCCGTTTGCTTGGAGATGGGAGAATTGGCCGGGATTTTGCTGAACCGCGCCGGGTTGAAACCCGCCTGCAAATGATTGCTGCTGCGGCGTTTCTGAGCGCGACGTCGGAAGCATTCCGGGATTCTGACTGGGAGAGCCAGCGAGACTTTCGTCACGAGGGCGAGGACGCTTCGATGGAATAACGGAATTGGTTTGATATACAGAATTCTGGAAAGAAGGTGAGGCATTGCGCATTGAGCCTGGGCCATTAGGCATGGCGGCGCCCATTTGTTGCTGGTTCTGAAACTGAGCAGCATTGAATTGGCCATTATTGGCCATAAAAGCAGAGGGATCCATCATGGAGCTGACAGAATTAGGATCGTTCATGTGAGGAAAGCCGTTGCCATTGTGGTTGGGGACGGCGTCGTTCATCCAGGTGCTCATGGCGATCTACCCAGCAGGCTGCGCGCGACAGAGTTAGCGATCAGCAGGCACGCGAAATGCGTCCATGGAGGAGCGCCAAGAAGACGAGGATACAATGACGAAAGGCTGAGATGGGAAGCGATGAATGGAAGATGAGGCAGTGACACGGTGGTGATGGGACAAGTCGCGTCGCGGCGTGTGGAGAGTAGTGTAGTGCGAGAGACCAAACCAGACCAGCGAGAAGACCTTGTGTCAGCCTGCCAGGTGCTGGGAATGGACTAAGTCAAAGGGGACAGGAAAGTGGGCAAGGAATGGAAAAGAGCACGGATTGGTGGGCACGGTCGTAGGTGCAGGGCAACGCGCTTCGCTCAAACGGCAGAATGTAGATGGGAATGACGGGATCGGGTGAGAATGAATGGAGAGGGAGGTAGGTAGAACGAGGAAATCCAGCAGGAAACGAGCGCGCGACAGGATGGACAGGACCTGGCGGAAGCAAAAGAGCAAGGGACAAGGTACTGTAGCAGCCACTTTCAGTTGCCAGCACCGCCAACAGTGGAGAGCGGACAGGGCGATGATGGTCAGCCAGCGACCTAGCCAACCAGCCAGTGAGGGAGAATTTTTCGCGGTTACGGGGAGAATGAACCAAGCCAAGGACGCGCAGCACTTTGAGACCAGTCCCATACAAAAAAAAGTACGGGCGACCTGGGCTAGCCAACCAGACCAGGGCCTAGCTGAACGACCAACGGGGAAAGAGGAAAGTCGAAAGAATAGTGGGCAGACAAGGCAGGCAAAAGTGAAGCGAAACGACGAGAAACGACAGCGTTCCCGTACAACACCATCTATCGCACTCAGTCTTCAAGGGAAGGGGACGGCGCATGCATAGACAGCAAAAAACAGTGCAGGAATCGAACAAGGAGATGAAAACCTTACCAAAACGAAAGCGCGCGCGCGTTTGTAGTAACTTTTGGGATGAACTGCAATGCTTCAAGTCTGGTTCGCCTGGGTTTCAGCGGACGGTGAAGACTGGTCTTCTGAGTCGGGGGGAGGCTGAGCCAATTCTGCGGCACGCTTGGTTGGCTGCTCTCGGCTTAGCGTTGTTGATGAGTCCCCTCGTAGGTCGTACCTGTAGCCAATGATGCATTGCTGTTAGTGAGGAAGTAATTTGAGCAGTGACACTGATAGTGTTGACAGTGCATGTTCTCCTAATCCCTAACAGTGGAACTGGGATTCCTCTCCACATCGTTAACACGATTCTTCATTCCAAATCTGGAGCCCAGCATTTACAAGAATGCTGCATATGACAACCAATGCCTTGTGAGCGATCGATAGCAATAAAACGAACAGCAATGATGAATCCATGACTCCATGGATAATGCTAGGGCTTGTTGGAAAGAGAACAATTCATGCCCATATATCAAATCCCGGATTCCAGGCGTGTGTTGAAACAGCATGAAGTGCCGAGCGACATTCTGATATTGTCTTGCTTATGTTTTGAACCATTTTGATGCGCAGGATCTCGATCTCCTCGCATCAGATTATAGAACACAAACATAAAGGCCAAATACTTCGCATGCTTGCCAGCTAGGTTGTCTCTCAAGACCAAATACCAGAGGGCAAACAACAGTATGTGGAGCCTTTCTCAAGTCCAGCCAGGCTTGACAATTTTGAAGGGGGAAGGAAATGCGTGGGTTGTCGCCGAAATAATGCGTCCCGAGTGCAACAACAGCCGTCTAGAGTATCATGAACTCAGTGACATCTCCGTATCTGCTCCATTCATGTATTCCAATGAAAGGGGGGGGCCAACCTGAACACGCGGGATGTGTCGCACAATCTGGCACCACAAATGTTCAATGTAACGGTCCTCTCAAGACCAGCATCTGCTTCTGCACACTTGTGCAGGTGCTGTCTCATCCAGATCGGATTTGACCGTATTCAGTCGCGGGTGCTGACCTACTGCCCTGTCCAGTCCAGTCCATTCTTTTTGGCCCCTGTGCTGGTGACAGTGACCCGGGAGTTCTGGGCGGGCTGGCATCTTTTTGGGGTCAGCATGACCCATACAAAGAAAGGAACGGGCCATTTGGCGCCAGGAACATGTCAAACCCGTTCCGCTCGTAACGGCACCACTGCGCACCCCCAAAGGCAGTGTTTGCTTCGTTAGACGGTCAAAATTTTCCGTCATGTTTCTTCAAACCATTCGGTTCGAGCAAGTCTTGCTTCACTTCCTTTTTTCTGACTGAAAGAGGCGCAGAGCTTGTAGGCTTTGAGCCCGTCCTGGGATTGTCTGTGGTGGCGCCTGATGCGGGCTGTCCACCCACCACTGGCGCTTCCCGGGTGGATGCCAGTGGATGGATCCTTGTCGGGCAGGTCGTCATGGCCAGAACAGCCAGCGCCGTCTCAAGTCGTTGTGTTCTGGGCTACCTTTGAGGAGCCGGTCAAGCCCGTCACCCTCATTTTGTCGTAAAAATCCTTTCGTTTTCTGTCTGTCGTTTTTCTCTGCTAAGCGCGATGGGTTTCTCCTGTGGTTTTTAATATTGTTGTGTCGAGAGCAAAAGCAATTGAACTGCCGTGGCTCCCACTAACACCCAACCCAGCAGCTTGGGGTGCCCTGAAAACCACTGGACCCGACCCGACGATTTGGAGATGGCTCCGCGTCCGTATAAGTGAGCAGCTCAAAGGGCAAGTGTGAGCACAACAGCAACACAGATCAAAAGAGAAGGGAACCAGAATGAGGGAATGAAGGAAAAGAAGGTCAGAGAGTTTGAGAGGGGAAAACCGGTGGGAAATGGGCAGCGAGAAGGAACGGGGGAAGGGGGGTAGTTATGTGAAATACCTTACCTTGCCTTGCCTACCTGCTGTACTGTACCGTACCTGGACTGGGCTTGCAACCTCAATTCACTTTGAGCAATTCAACTCCTCCGTTTGTTAACGAAATTTTCTCCGCTCAAGTGAGCTCCGATCATGTCGCTTTAATTAATAGTCCCTCCTATTACTTGTTTCATTTCTTCATACTCGGGCCCTTGACTTAATTGCCAGTGTTATTGCACCTTGGTACTTCCACACTGCAGCATGAGGTTGGGTGTCTGCTGTTCATCCTCAACCAAAGCTTCCAGGGTTGAGCCTAATCTGAGAAAGTCATGGATGGGAGGGCAATCGAAAGATTACTTTTGCCATGGACCAGCAACTGCAACTCAAGTTACGACGCATCTCCTTACCTACTGTTGAATGCCTAATACGTGTTCCTTTTTGGCTGAACCTTTGATGATTGCTCTCCAGTCCCAGCCTTGATCCTCCCATTTCTTACTCACGATCGGACCGCCCACTCACACTCTCTAGGTCGCGCACTGTACGATTCCAGATCATCCACGCGCCGCTTTGAGGTGGGTGACTGACTTGGCAGGGTCTGTTTGTCCCACGGCCCTAATAAACACGGTCAATAATCATTATCCTTCTCATTCATTATCGTGCTTTCGTTGTTGACCTTCCATTCAACGTACAGTATGCTGAGTTGTAGCTGATGTTTGTTGGTTGGGTGTTGGTGACCCCTCAAGGAAGGAATGGACAATTCTCTACCTATTTCTTGTCAAGATATCCATCCCACACGTTGGGAATCAAGCACTGACACAACAGAGTGGCAGACCACAGACTCGGCATTAATTGAAAGCCTTTTCTCCCCCTCTTTCCCCCTTCCAATCTCTCCTCTGTCTGTCTCTTTAGTTCCCTCCTCTTCTGCTGTTGACCGCGCCTCTCCCCTCCATGTAACTTACCGTGCTTTAATTCCCCTGTCGTGAATTCACCCCACATCAATTAAGAACGGGGTCAGTGGCAAATGATTTACTGTGCTACGAGTACGGGCACAGGCAGAGATAGCTAAAAGGGCTAAAGGGATAAGCCAATGCCTCAAATTGCTTATATTTCCTTCGCGAGGATGTGCTGTTGAGTGTTCGTGTCAGTGTTACTGGCCGGTCAGCGAAGCCATGGGAAGGGTGGTGAGCGATCAGTAGAGGAATGGGCCAACCAGATGAAAGGCTGCAGATCTGTCTCGGTCCCTCACTTTGGAAACGCCTTCTCCTGTCCATCTCAATGGAAGTGGCATAAGCATTGCTTTTCTGTTTATTGGACTAGGTTAGTAGTTAGTTTCCTGTACCATTGACACCACTTCTGCCTCTACTCTGAATCAGAGGGAGCCGAGAAAGTTTGCCCAGAAGCGCCTTTCCGACACCACAAACGCTACATTCATAGTCTCACTCAATCTCTCCCTCAAGAGACCACTCTGGTCCCTCGCAAGTTGGGTAAATGGAACCCTACTATCGAAAATCAGGTGGCATGTCGGGATGTCTTTTCACGTGCCATAAGCAAACAGTAGGTACCTAGTCGAGCAACCAACCAGACCTTGGTTGAGCAAATCTACGCCTTGAATGAAGCTTATCATGGTCAATGCAGAAACTTGCACATGTAGGACGGCCGAGATGTCATTCTGGCTTCCCCATGCATCGCTAACTTAGGTACATGGTGCATGATGCCATAGAGAGTGTTCCAATCGCTTGCAGGGCCAACGATCGCGTAGCATGGAGCCCTCGCCAGGCACCATGGCTTGTTGGTGGTATAATACTCCCTGAAAGCTGCTTTGCTTTATCCTGATGAGCGCACAACTGAGTAGGTATACAGCAGTTATTTTCTTATTGTTGTGTCAACAGACTCATAGTAGTTTGACTCTAAATGTAGTTACCTCTTCATATTAGCGCTCTCGTTCTGGATCACGCTGATGTTGTCTGGCCCCACAAGTTAACTTCGCGACGGGATGATCCCAAAACGCTGGGTCACCCTAACATCGGGCCGGGGCTTGCAACCACCACATGGCGATCCCCAGTCACTTCAGGAAGCCTGCAAGCATGGGAATCGTTGTGCATTATCTCGAAAGATTATGCGACTGTTCTAGAAAAAGATGGCTTTTGTGCGTGAGACGTCTTTGATATGGAATGTCGTTTGAAATGTTTTGGCACGATTTTTTCAGTCGCTTACATCAAGATAAGTGATACAATGGACTTCTATTTCATCCATACTAGAAACAACCATCATCAAGGTACGTGTTTCACATTCGACTTCAAACTGCAAGATTTGCAAAAGAAACAATATAAAATTTTGAATTTCGCTCTATGATTATTTTCCCCTTGGCCCCTCTACCTCTAGATTGCTTCCATCTTCTTCTTGGTATGCTCCAGGACTGCCCGAATACCCTCATCCAGAGTATCCAATGCCAGGTATCCATCTATCCATGCCACCGTCTTCTTCTTCAATTCCGCAGGGTCTGTTGTTGTTTCCAAGTACTTATTCAGGCGTACCAGTACCTCTCTGAGGTTCTTGGGGAATTCTGCGGTCTGGGGGTTGACACCCATGATTGGCTGTCGAGTGTGAACATTGCAAGTAGCTGGGTGGTTGGGGTACTCCTGATCGAGGACGGCAAGAACATGCTGGGATATTCTGGGCTGAGCCGGGACCTTTGTGAAAGTCGAGAAGAGGTTGAAGAATTTCTCGGCAGTGTTGGCGCCAAAGAAACTTTGCTTCTTTGAGATATCGAAAATGGCAATCGGAAGCGCACCGTCCATGGCGGGGTTGGATTTCAGCTGCTGCGCCGACTGCTTGTCGATAACCTTGGCCTGTATATTCGATGGTTCAGGAAGGTCGTCGTCCTCCTCTTCATCGTCACTGTCAATAAGTCGCATTTCATCTCCCTCTTCCTCGCGATCAGGTCGGAGCACATCCTGGCCAGGCTTTGCCTCTGCCTTTCGCTTGTCGACCTTCTCGAGCCACTCCATCTCACTTCGTGCATATTCGACCCATAGCTGCTCGTTGGTGGTGCAGAATCGACACCCTCTCATGAAGAATCCACGCGCAGCAGCCATGTCGCCATTCTTGGCTGATCTGCGACCTGCCATTGCCCATAGCTCGGGGTCGGTGGGCATCATGCGCAGAGCATTGGTCATAGTCTTGCGCCAGCGCTTGGATGCCTTGACGCTTGAAATGTATGAAAGGTATTCGCGCCAAAGCGCGCTGCTTCCTGGGTGTCGGTTAACACCTCGTTCGTAGATGGCAAGTGTGCGACCCTGGCCGGCGTGGGCAGAGTTCAGGTGTCGGATTTTAAGGCGCTTGCAACGTTTGGTACGGAGGGACTCGAGAGACTGCTCCCATTGCGCGTATGAAGACCACTCAGAAGGCCTGTTTCCGGGCGAGAGTACTCTGTGCTCGTAATCGTTTCGCTTCTGAACAATAGTGCGGATCTCATCCTGGAAGGGCGGGCAGAAAGATTAGTTGACGACGTCTTCGCAAAACAAAAGTAGTAACGACATACCTTTGAGAAAATCTCCTTGTCCTCCCACTCTCGCAATTGCGGCACTGCGCGTTCGAGATAGAATCTCGCCTTTTCAGCGACGCCAGCCATGTTAAATGTTTGCGACCGGAATGGGTGATTATGGTCTGGTCTGGAAAGGTATTGGTTGAAAGTCGTCTAAGGTAGCTCAATGGATGTGGAAGTTTTTTTGCGGACAAGGCTGGCAAGTCGACAACTTTTTTAGTGGAGCATTTTTCAGCCTCGTCTTGGTGGGCGTTGTGTTTGGTCGCTGGCGCAGGGTCGACATTGCGGCCGCTAAAACCGATGTTCACCAAAAATGCTGATCTCAAGCTCAGTGATTTTTTCTCCCCCTCCCGGTTCCCATGGAAAGCGTTGTTACGCGCGCCGTTGATTAGACCCCCCGCTCCTACCCTGACCTGCCTGCCTGCCCTGCCTCTCATTCGCTTCGGGAAGGCGTGCGGGCCAGTGTCAAAATCCGATTTCCGAAAACAACCTCCATGAACCCTGCTCTTTCTGCCCTTTAGTGGCTCCACTTTGAATTATAATCCAAGTATTACGTCGCGACGGAGGTAATGTTAAAGGTCCGAGGGCCGTTACTGTTCGCCAAGAGGGCATCTCACCACTTTCTTCTCTGTTTATCATCGTCGCTCGTTCTGAAGCTTCAACTTTTTGGTTTGCGGATTGTCCGGATGGGACTCTAGAGAGCTTGTTTCGTTCTTTCATCCTGCAAAATGGCGTCCAAATACAAGGACAAAGACACTGGCGTCGTCCTCAGCTTCAATGGAAGCTTGGTCAGTTGGGCGCACACAACCGTCGCGTACAGTATGTTGCTTGCTTGTTTGCTGTTGCGTTTCTGCATGCGCGCTCATTGCAGAAATGCGTGATAATTTGATCGAATAGCTAACACTTGTTGTTCTAGCCGCCTTCTTCAGCGCATTGGTTATCGGCCTCTACCTTCACTATCACAAGATCGTCCAGAACGAGTTCTACGGTTATCCGCAAGAATGGTTTCCCTCGGTGTCCGCAACAATCGGTGATCGATACCCAGAGCGATCCTTCTTCATGATCTTCATTGCCATCACATCCGGTACACGACAATTGATTCAACTGCACAGCAGCCTCCACTTACTGACAAGGAATAGGTCCTCGATTCGCTCTTGTCGGCTTATGGTATCTCCTCACGCGCAAACCCGGCCAGAAGCTACCCACGTTCGTCGCTGTCATGGGACTCGTGCGAACGCTGACCTGCGGCGGATGGACATACATCACCTCTACAGATGACCACGATTGGCACGATATCCTGATGATCTCGTATATTGTTGCGACGCTTCCGTGGACGACTGGCTGCATCGTACTGAGCCCCGCCAACCCCCAGGCAATTAAATACCGAAAGTATCTAGCGTCGGCTTTCTTCGGAACCCTTGTGCCATTGATTTACTTTTTTATTCAGCACAAGGTCCATCGTGTCGCTGGAGGTAAGATGTCGCTTAACCATTAAACGCCCGTGCTCATATAGCCGACTAACGAATCGCGTCATTCAGCTTACACCACATACGCCTTCTTCGAGTGGTCATTGATTATCTTCGATGTAGCCTTCGACGCCGTAACTGCCCTCGATTTCAGTACTTTTGATATCGAAGTTAGGGACGTCAGGGGTACGAGAAAGGGGTACGTTCATTGGCTTCCCAGATAGTCTTTGGCTTCCAGAACAGCCTTTTACCCAATAGACACGTTTCAAGGTCATTGTCTAAGAATTTTGCAGTGAGAATCATTCATCAGTACCATCTGCTGTTTTGGAAAAAGAGTAAGTGTTGGATGCATTAAAGAAAAGTAAACAATTATTAATGTGAACCAATAGAAAGGAAAAGGAAACTGGTGGCGTCTTAGCTGTTCGTTTCAGCTGGCCCGAGGCACTTGATATTGCCGCTGAAATCTACCATGGGGTACGTTAGCGCTTGATTTGCGCACGATCAGAAGTGACTGGTCACTAACTCGTTGCAGTACGTTTTCTGGTCTATCTTGACCAGCCTGGGACTTGTAGTATGGTGTAAGTAAACTGGCGGCTGCGAGAGATTATGTGCATGGTTCTAACACGTTGATAGACTTCCCACTCTGGTACATGGGCATTTCCGGATACGAAGTTTCGGTTATGACCACCATTTCGCCTTTTATTCTTGCAAACCGCTCGGCACGATCTCTGGTGGTGAATAATCTGCGTGTTGTGCACCTCCTTTCTCTGGCAGGCATTGCAGCTTACCTAGTCGAGGAACCTACCATGCGTCTTTTCAGCGTTGGTTTCGGTGTATTCATGTCATGTTTGGGCTGGGCTGGAACTCTTTTCGCGGAGTCTGTACATGAGGGTCGCCTCGAGTCCAAGATTCTCGGTTGGATGATTGGTCTCATCCTTTCGTCCACTGCCAAATTTGCATGGTGGACCAACAATCCTATTTGGCCTATTATGCATGCTGCGAATGGTGGTTGGAACAACACCGGCCTTGTGCTCAGTATCATCGCTGCTCTTCGCTTCACACGAAGAACACCTCTCACTGCTGGTCTCGTTACCAGCCCTGCCAAGACCAGTTCCAGCTTCCTTGCCTCGCTTGGCCTAGCAGGGTTGTTCTTTGGCCTTCACTCGCTGCTCTCCGACACCAGTACGATGATCCTCTGGGGCTGGGAAGGATACCCTATTCGCGGCCCTTACTTCTCTACCCATGGCTGGCTCACTGTTCTTGCCATGTCGCTGGGTGTGTTCAGTGGAGTTTGGCAACCCAGGGTCGCGAGCAGTTGGGGTGCCTACATTATTGGCACCGCTGGTGCTATGTTTTTGACATTTTTCAGTCATTGGTCTGGTTACTATGGTGCCCTTACGCTTGCTACCTACTTGATGGCATACTCAGTTCCGATTCTCGTCCACGCAGCCAAGACGAGTCCTGCAACAACTTTTGGCAATGGGTTCCTAATCTACAACTTTTTGGTTCTCTTCCACGTATGGGTTGTGGCCTATGCTTTTGTTCCAGGAGGCCAACTTGTCCGCGAGCATACTGACTGGGTCATGTATACCATGATGACCTGTATTGGAGCTGGTGTGTACGGCATCAATGTTTCCAGCCCCCAGCGACAAACTCCAAAACGATCTCTGCCAACTCAGCAACGGAAGCTCTTCGGAATCTCAACCATCATAATAAACATCATGTTTCTCATCTCGGCATTCCAGCGCTTTCCTGCAAACAATCACCAGCCGTATCACGGAGAGGATCGTATCCTGACTGCTGGTATCTGGACGATCCATTTCTCATTCGATAATGATATGTGGGCGTCAGAGTATCGCATGCGAGATCTTATCAAGGAATTGGAGATTGATGTGATCGGTCTTCTGGAGTCTGACAACCAGCGTATCATCATGGGTAACCGTGACGCTACACAATTCCTTGCTGAGGATCTTGGCATGTACGTCGACTATGGTCCTGGCCCCAACAAGCACACATGGGGCGCTGCTCTGTTATCCAAATTTCCCATCATGAACTCTACACATCACCTTCTACCCAGCCCTGTTGGTGAGTTGGCCCCTGCCATTCACGCTACACTGGATGTCTATGGTCAGCCTGTGGATGTGTTTGTCTTTCACTCTGGGCAGGAAGAAGATCCCGAGGATCGACGTCTCCAGTCTCTCTACCTTGCCGAGCTCATGGGCTCAACCCCTCGCCCAGCATTCTTACTCAGTTATCTGGTAACAAAGCCAAAGGAGGGCAACTACAACACCTACGTAAGCGATAAGTCGGGCATGAAAGACGTGGACCCGTCAGATTGGGATCGATGGTGCGAGTATATCCTTTTCAAACGTCTAAAGCGTGTAGGATATGCCCGTGTCAGTCGCAGCTCGATCACGGATACCGAGCTTCAAGTTGCCAAGTTCAAGATCCCTGAGTCCAAGGAGGAGATTGCAAAGTTGGAAGCCCAGTCAGATAAGGAGCGCAACCGCCAGGTTCAGGAAAAGGACGTGCCTGAAGGATGGAGATTCCCTGCCATGTTCCGGGGTGACGGTGTGCGACAACACCGATATCATGTCTTCAATGAGCCAAGGTATTTTAACTAAGCAGGCTGTGCATTGTGATTAGGGTATGTCAGCAGTGCGACACTGGTTTGTCGTCAATGCTGCGTATCAATGGGACAATTTATACCGTGGAGGAGTTAATGGGCAGAGGAAAGTTTGGGTAATGATTAATGTGCGGTGGCAAAGTCTATGAGCTTAGTGTTAGTGCGTACAATATATATCCCTGTTGCGTTATTGCGTCTTGGTTGCGCTGTGATCCTGTAGTACGACGTTGTTGTTGACAAACGAACTGATAGATACATAGGTACCTATGTAGTGGTTATAGGGTAGGGGATGTGTAGTTGGGTAATAATCGTACTGTCTGAGTGCGCAGGAAGTTGTGGGCTGCATTTCGTTATCCATTGTCTGTCATGTTACGCTCTGGATCTGTCTCGGTTGCATGCATGATTTATGGCGTTAATGTGTGGCTTTTGGGTTAAATATTGTTCTCGTGATTGTTTGTTGGCTTAGTATTTGCTGTAAGTATGTTGGTAAGAGTGGGGGAATCAAAACACATACAGGAACCCTGCCTGCCTGCCTAATACCTAGATACTAAGTCTCGATAGCAGTGTCGTAACGAGCTTCACATGAACTTTTGACAGATTTAACCCTAACAGACTGTCAGCGGCTGACCAAGAAACTAGAGAGGAATTATTACCCTATCGTATCCATTCTTGCCAATGTTGTCGCGAAAGAACCTGTCGTCAAACTTGAATTAGGCATGTATACAACAGTTTTCCGTGCCCACTCCGAACCAGAACATTTCCGTACCCACTCACGGGACTCCGAGTACCCACAACGCCGCGGTCATCATCGGGCTTGATGTAGCCGAGAGCAGGGAGGGCAAGCTTGTTATCCCCTGCTCGCTTCGTATTCATGACCAAGAGAAAAGAAGACACTACTGATTCCGTAGTGCGGGACAAGCACCGCTGGTTGAGCCATATCAGAGATCAGCACAGGTTCGGACCACATAACAGCACCAACTCGAGTTGGAGAACAAAGATGGGGAACAATGGTTGATGATTTATATTGTTCAGGAGAGGAATGACGGCATATAGACGTTGGCTCGGCTCGGCATGGTATGGTATGGGGGATCAATTGACGTCTCACCGCACTTCAATTAGTAAAGTCAGATATTGGGCAGGTGACCTTTATGTACCTATGTGATGTATCACTGAGGCTAGACTAACGACTACGATTTCAGCATTGTTGTCGTAAGCCAGCGGGCGTTGTTCTTTGGAAATGGTTTCGATTCAGGTACAGGGGAAGAGAACGGGTAGATTTATATCATTGCAACGAGGAAGGGTTAGTAAATACACAGCAACATCATCATAAATTAAAGACACTATCTAATACAATTCATAACTTGAGCTTGAGAATTATCCAGGTAAGCTTGAAACACTTGAAGTCATAACTAATAAAATTCCCCAAATTCCAGAAACCCCACACAGCAATCTGGCGCTCCAACTAACTACATCCATGCATTTAAAACTTCCCCCGCAAATCTCACGGACAGTTCTCAATTTCTCCGCGATCTATCCAATGCCGTCCCGCTATTGGCAATCCGAACTTAGCCGCATACAAGGCTTTTTGGATGTTTACACCCCCTCCACCCTCCATTTCCCACTTCAAACGAGCTTGTGAATACTGACAGCCTTTGTGTGCCGCCTCCAGCCGACTAAGAGCGTCAGCCAGGTCATGGATTCAGTGAAAGAATGCGAGAATGGGGCATGAGGAGCTAGACGGGACGCGAGAGAGAGGGTGGTCATGGGGCGGCTTGCAGCTTACAAGTTGCTTTGTGTGTTGATAAGGGCTATATGTAGTACTATTTAACTCCCCGGGCCTTCCGTCTCTTTTCCTTTATTGTCTACCCTTCTATCTATTCATTCCCAAGACTCTCTCTGCTTGTGTATGAATAAGACAGGCAATATGACAGTCGATCTAGCACATCTGTGGGTGTACCTGGGGTTGTTGGTAGGAGGAGGTTTATTCTATGTAAGTGACTTGTCGCATATCTTATACCAAAGCGAGATACTAACATATTCAGGGCTTCAGTATTGTCGTCTACCGAGTCTTCTTCCACCCTCTAGCCAAGTACCCGGGTCCTTTCATGGCCAAGATCACAGATGCCTACCAGCTCTACCACGCCTGGAAGGGCGACAGGCAGATCGAGTTCTGGCGCATGCACGAAAAGTACGGCCCCGTCGTCCGCTTTGGCCCTAACTTGGTCTGCTTCAACTCGAACAAGGCCCTCAAGGACATCTACGGCTTCCGCTCAAACGTCCGCAAGGCCGAGTTCTACAATGCCTTTGTTCATCCCACTGCCAACACCCACAACACTAGCGACAAGGAGGTCCACGCCCGCAAGCGCCGTGTCATGTCTCAGGCTTTCTCCGAGAGTGCCATGAAGGAGATGCAGCGATACATCCTGGGTAATGTTCGCACTTTCTGTGAGCAGATTGGCATGCTGGAAGGCTCTGGCGAGGACACCAAGGGCTGGACCAAGCCTCGCAAGATGAGCGATTGGTGCAATTACCTTGCTATGGATATTCTTGGTGATTTGTGCTTCGGAAAGGCTTTCCACATGCTCGAGAGCCCAACCAACCGTTTCGCTCTGCAGCTTGTTGAAGCCGCCACCACACGCCATCTTCTTGTAAGTGAATCATAGAGAACCATGCGAGAACCCGAAGCTGACTGTCCTTAGTGCGGAACCATGCCTATCGTCAACAAGTTGAACCTGGACAAGATCCTCTTCCCTGGACTCGCTGCCGGCCGTGCTCGTTATATGGCGTACAGCAAGGGTCAACTCACCGAGCGCACCAAGCTTGGCGAGGAGACTGACCGTCGCGACTTCTTCTACTACCTCCTCAAGGCTCGCGACCCCGAAACTGGTCAGGGATTCAGCACTCCTGAGCTTTGGTCCGAATCCAACCTTCTGTAAGTAATATGCGCCGGCGATAAAAAGCCCAACTAACATCTGGACAGTATCATTGCTGGTTCCGACACTACTTCTACTGCCATGGCTGCCACCCTCTTCTACCTCGTCCGATGCCCCCGCGCTCTCAAGAGAGCCACCGAAGAAATCCGAAGCAAGTTCAATGACGTTGAGGAAATCTGCCAGGGCGCTACTCTTGCATCTTGCACCTACCTCCGCGCCTGCATCGATGAAGCTATGCGAATGAACCCATCTGTCGGTGGTATCCTCCCCCGTGAGGTTCTTTCTGGAGGCATGACTATCGAGGGCCATGTCATTCCTGAGGGCACTGTCGTCGGCGTTCCTCACTACACGATCCACCACAACGAGTCCTATTACCCCTCTCCTTATGAGTACGTGCCCGAGCGATGGCTCGTGGGTACCCTCAACCCCCTCACTGGTCAAAACACAACCGAGGCCGAGGTCGCTCTGGCTTCCAGCGCATACTGCCCCTTCAGCGTTGGACCCCGTGGTTGCATCGGAAAGGGTCTTGCCTATGTTGAGATGACAAACACTCTCGCTCGCACCATGTACATGTATGATATGCGCAAGGCCGTCGGTATTGTCGATCCTGCTGAGGGCAACCCCAAGAATGAATGGGGTCGACACCGACCTGGTGAGATGCAGCTGGTTGACATTTTTACGAGTGCAAAGAACGGACCGATGGTTGAGTTCCGAAAAGCTGACCACATGTCATCTTAATTGGGAAGCTAAAAAAAAGAAGGAGAATATGAAATGTGCCGAATGACTTGTATCTACTATGGCGATATTGCGAGCATGGAAGGATTGCCTTACCTATTGTTTAGTGCTCTACATAAAGGGACAAACAAAGCATATGACGGAATGATAAATTGCAAAATAGATAAATAAGAATGAACCAAACAAAATTGAAAACAAAATCTATTAATTTTATTGCTACCTGATGAGATGAAAATCATAAACAACAAACGCTGTGCTTTAGATTAATGGGCTTCGATAAATTTAACAATAGGCTGAGGTTTAGGGATAGGCACTTTAGCGCACATAAAGACCCACTGTAATGTTGAATGGATGCAGGTAGCCAGCCAGCAGAACTTACCGCGTTGGCAAAAACCCGGCGGCCCCCAGCGAGGCTGGGAGAGGCTATGAGGTCCATCTACCGTCTAAGCTTTCTTTCTTTGACACACTCTTCAACCAGTTTTCATTCCTTCGCCTTCTGACAATAACTTCTCTAAATATAAAGGATACGCTACCACCATTGGTGCTGAAAGACCCCCAACGTCATGAGGTAGCTTCTCATACGGCGACTTTGGCTGATAGTGTCAAAGTTTCTACCCCAAAATACCTACCTAACCACGACAGCGCATTCAATCATCCATCAAGATGGTCATCTGCAAATTCTTCCAGCAGGGAAACTGCAAGTTTGGCAGTATGACTTCCTCAGCGAGTATCTATCACCGTATTAACCATGCTAATTGATCAACAGGTCGGTGTCGTAACGAGCACATCAACCCAAACGATCAGAACCAATCTTCAAACCGCTTTGGAGCTCTGGGAGGAGGCAGCAACAACAACCAGAGCCCAGCTGGTACGAATGACATTTGAACTTGGAAGAACGAAAGGAATTGACAGCTTGACAGAAAAATATAATATAAACGCCGATACCATCGAAAAAGATTTGACGACCGAGGTACCGCAATGGATCCTATCAGCCTATGCGCCAGGGAGAGACGCTCCTGAGCAGCTCTTTGGCGGCTTCCCACGCGAACAGAGTTTTGAGGAGCTTCGACTACACTTTATGATGGGCAAAGCTGCAGGAAACGAGCAACAGGCTGTGAGCACCTAGTCAATCGCTCCCTTTGCATGGAACACCCCCCGAGCTAATCCGCGATGCGACTGTAGTTGAACGAAGCGCAAGAGCTGTACGCGAACGCGCAACAACAAATGCAAACTGCCCTCCGCGATACAAGAGGGGCTGTGGAATTTCTAGTCAGCGCCGAGAACAACCACCCCAATCGACACGATGTTTGCAGGGAAGGAACCCAGGGAGCTCCTTTTGGAGAATTCCTTGTTGGAAAACGACCGAAATCTACCATCGCCGACCCTGGAGCCCAGTCGAATGCATTCGGAGCGAACAACAACAACAATGCATCCCCATTTGGCGGCGGCGCATCGACCGGCGCAAGTGCTTTTGGACAGCCCTCAGCTCTAGGCGCGAAACCAAGCGCTTTTGGATCTCCAGCATTCGGTCAACCGTCACAGCCAGCTCAGGGAGGCACGGCTTTCGGGCAGCCTTCACAGCCATCAGCTTTTGGACAACCCTCGCAACTGGGGCAGTCTGGGTCAGCTTTTGGACAGCCCGCTCAACCCTCGGCTTTTGGTCAGCCATCTCAGCCAGCTTCAGCCTTTGGCCAACCTTCAGCGCTAGGTGCGAAGCCCAGCGCGTTTGGTACACCGGCGTTCGGGCAGCCTTCTCAGCCCAGTGCAGGAGGCAGTGTTTTCGGTCAGCCGTCGCAACCAAATGCAGGAGGTAGCGTTTTTGGCCAACCATCACAACCGAACGCACAGGGTAGTGCGTTTGGCCAAGCGTCACAGCTTAATGCTGGGGGTAGTGCTTTTGGACAAGCCAGCCAGCTTGGTGCAAAGCCAAACCCCTTTGGAGCTCCAAGCGGAACAAACAATAATTCTAGTCCCTTTGGAAACGCTGCCAACACTAATGCTCCTGCAGCGAATCCTTTTGGTGCTCCCAGTGCTGGTACAGCGAACAACAAGAATGCCAGCCCGTTTGGAGCGAACAATAACCAGAGTAATGCTGGAGCCAGTCCATTTGGAAAACCTTCTCAACCTGCACAAGGGACGTCGCCATTTGGACAGCCATCGAATGCACCAGCAGCGTCTAATCCGTTTGGTGCCTCCAATGCTACGCCGAACCAAAATACGAACAACCCTTTTGGTCAACCCTCACAACCTCAGGCCAATGGTTTCGCACCACAGAACAACCAGCCGCAAGCTAACAATCCATTTGGCAAGCCAGCCCAGCCAGCAGCAAATCCCTTCGGCCAACCTTCAAACACTACACAATCCTCCTCGAACCCATTCGCGTCCCAACCTCCGACATCAGCCGCTGCCTCAGGGAACCCATACCCGCCCAACAGCAGCCGGCAGCACCCGCCAGTCGAAAGCTACAGCTCCAAGGGCGCAGATGGACGACTCTCCATGTTCAAAGGCAAATCTGTCATGTACAAGGATGGTAGGCCTGGAATTCGGGAATTTGATGGATCATGGCGGCGGATCTGGTTCCCGGATGGACCTCCAGGATACTCAGCGGATACAGAGTTGCCCTCTGAGAAGTACGATGACAAAACCAAAGCCCAATGGATGGCTTTCGCACAGACGGGTACCTTCCAGGGCGGTTTGATGCCAGAGCTACCGCCGCCACGGGAATTTACATTGTGGGACTTTTAAGTTACCACCGCGAGAGACGAAGAGTCACCTCACAGAGGGTGTTATATATGATGAGAGAGGGGGAGAAGAGCTAGAGCGAGGGAAGGCGTTGGATTATTCAAGAGATTTTGTACTCCGAGCATATATTGGCGTTGCGTATGAACAGGAAAGGTTGTATAGGATTATAGTAAACCGCATTTCAACAAAACCATTCAGTCAAAGCCAGCCTTGGGGTACTCGTTGCTTTTGGTGATATATTTCTCTTATGTATGACCGTGTATGGCTTGCTGATTAACTTACATATCTAGACATGTACCGTCCTGTCTACAGTTTTAAATAACTGAGATTTCAAACGATTCAAATCCATCTTTTCCACCTATAGAGGATCTCAAAATGAGGCAGGTGGATTCAAGTGAGATCATCTCTTATTGCTTCCTACTTCCATTATTAGCTTTGATGTTGATTTGCGGCACTAACGACCAGGGCAGCTCCTTCTGCCTTTATACCCCAAGCCATTCATGGATTAGTGCTCCAAATTATGACACGCTGATTGGTCAGGCACTTGACTTTGTACCTTCTCCAAGTCGACTTCATCCATCAGCTTGCAGGCAGTGAGAACCCACTTTCTGATGAATCATCCGGCGATGCCAACGCTTGAGCCACGATACGATTCTTGTGGTGTTAATGAGTAACAGTTTATAAGAACAGCTCTTCCTTGACCTAAAAGCCCACAAGTCAACAAACCCGCCAATTTTTCTGATCAAACAACACAAACATCCAAAGTCAAAAAGGATGGCTTCTTTACCGCCCCTCGCACCCTTCCCCCAGTCATCATGGCGGCAGCATCTCTCTTCTAGCGAGTGGAATTCGCTTCTTCAAGCCTGGACCTCAATCTGCCGTGCCTTGGTCGCACTCCCTGAAAAGGACCTCAAGACATCTTTATCTCGCGACGACTCCATCGCAACGTTTCTCTCTTCTTTTACAGAAGAGATAGCAGAGGCAGGCTTCACAATCCTAGAATCTCACTCAACGACACTGCCTAAAGCTGTCTTCCAACTTACTTCACGGGTTTACTCTGTGTCTCCGCCTACGCAACTCTTCGACTATGAGTTCTTGGCAAATCTTGCGAGGATATTCCCCCGGAAAGCCACAACGCCTCTTATTGCACAACTCTTTCAACAGCGTACTGCCCCAACAGAGGCGAGTCTTACAGGGCTAAAGAAACAACTTATCCCTCAGCTGGAGGCTGGAATCAAGGGAGATTTGAAGATAGTCGAGGCTCGTCTTATACGACTAAACCATCTTCTGCATGCTTCACCAGATGCCTGCACCTTATTCCTTGCTGGATCTGATTTCCTTGACGCCCTTATTGTGTGTTTTCGCGTCATGAACCCGCCTCTGCGGAAGGTTATACTCACAACCGCCTATTTGTGTCTTATCGGCCTTATAGATGTCGAACCGGCCAAGTGGTCTATGCTGAGCGACCAGCTCTACGCCCTCAAGGAAGCGGCCGATGCCCATAAGGCTGGGCCTCTCAATGTCAACGACTCTCTTGTCCCTGAACTTATCACCAATACTCCTCTACTCAAGATCCTACTGAGAAGGGCGGAAGACTCTGGAGCAGCGACGGACAACTTCAAGAAGCGAATCACAGCACTTGAGACCTACAGAAAGGGCGCCATGATTCGCCCCAAAAGACTGGTGCGACGAAAAGTGGACAAGGGGAAAGGAAAGGAGACGCAGCAGGAAGCCGATGCTGACATTCACGTCCACCGGATGAGTCTGATCACGCAGGTGCAGGATATATTTCCTCACCTCGGATCTAATTTTGTATCCAAATGCCTTGATGAATATGGAGACGACGTGGAAAAAATCATAATGACCTTGCTAACTCAGCCTTTACCGCCTCACTTGGCCAACGCTGATCGCAGCGCAGCCTTGTACGATATACTCTGCCATCTGGCTAACTCTCAGCTAACCATAAATAGGCCATCACATTCAGAAACCGGACACACAGATCTTGCACCACGACCTACCCCTCCTCAGGTTCCTACACGACATAATGTGTTTGACGATGATGATTTCGACCGACTTGCAATGGATGTATCCAAGGTTTCCTTTGGGAAGAAGCCCGGCAAAAGCGCCGATGAAATGCTCAAGGACAAGGAAAACGCACCGAACAAATCGGCCATTCTCTCTGCCCTGGCGGCATTCGATTCTGATGATGACGAACGTGACGATACTTACGACGCTGATGATGTGGGCGGTACCGTTGATGCGTCCAACCAGGAAGCTGATGCGGCGAGCGACAATAACGAAGAAGCACTATTCCGTGCCTACCAGATGGACTCTAAGCTGTTCGATCGAGATGCCGCGACAAGACGTGGCGGTCCACGAGCCAAGCTTAGACAGGAGACTGGCATGACTGATGAAGCAATCGAGGGATGGGCTCTCATACTTGTGAGAAACCCGCAGCAGAAACGACGACTGGAAGCAAAGTATGCCTTCAGTGGACAGCAAGCACAAATAGACCGCACGTCTTGGCGAGCATCCCCAGCTGGATCTGGAGAAGAAGGCAGTGATCCTGATGGTGGGTCATCCAGAGGTGGTAGAGGTGGTGGCCGGGGCCGTGGCCGAGGGCGTGGTCGCGGTAGAGGAGGCAACGTCGCAGGACCTACTGGTGAGAAGGAAACGGAATCGGCAAGGAAGAACAAAGAGGCGAATAAGGGATCTCGGGCAAATCACAACCGCCGCGATGCTCGAGCTAAGAAGATGGCGAGAGGGGGCTTCGCGGGATAGTCTTAACCATCAGTTCTCAGCCTCTTCCACCTTTCCGACCCCGTGTCTACAGCGAAACTGGATGTTCGCTTTCGAGTTTGAGTGGGGACTCTAGCTTTCGGGTCGTACAAATCCTCGAGATCCAACTCTGTGGCATAGGGGCTCCTGATGTCAGCGATCATGGGAGTGCCGGGATAACCACTAGGCCCTGCTGGCGAGACGATGCTATTGAAAAAAGCACCTGCCTCTTCTATGCCCGGATAGCGATGATAATCCCTTGGTGTAGCTAGCTCTGAAACTGCCTCGATCGAGGTGAGATCCTGGTCGCCGTCACCTATGCCCATTATCATACTTTGAAGCGACATTCGTGAACTTCTTCTACTGCTGTTGAGGTATGCTCGTAGGTCAAAGCATTGGCGGCACGATGGATGCAAAGGGAAACAGTTTGCTTCATCGCGGTGCTGCGGAAGCTGAGGACGTGACTGTTGCCCGCATTTTTCCTGGATGTCGTCAAAGATGTCTGCGATGGGAGTGAAGTAGGTGACACGCTGTCCAGGTCCCCAGTAGTTATTGCGACCCCAGATTTGTCCGATGAGACTGTGAGTGTTGGCGTCTACAACACTTGCACCACTATCGCCGTTTACACCGATGCCACCGCGGATCCATGCATCCTCATCATCTTGCGGCCATGGCTCTTCGATAAACCATTCCCTAGTAGCTTTGTGAGTTTGATTCGCATCCCCGGAAACATAAGCAGGGATCTCGCAGATCTGACCTCGTTGGTATCCAGATGTTCGGCCACTGGACAGGACGTCAGCGCCTGGTGTGATAGCCGTTGTGGTAGCCACGATAGGTTCTTGAGTTGGTGGTAGAGTTTCCGATGGAAACCGCCGGAGAATGTTTGCCTGTGAAGTACGAGAACCGATCAGAGCCCAGTCTGTTACAACAAGCGGTTTATCCGCATCACACTCGTCCCAATATGGATCATGTGATATTCTTGTTGTCTTGAGATTGAGTCCAGATGTCACCTCAAGTCTGCCGAGTCTGAAGCTTGTCTCTTGGGCCATGGCATCGTGCCCCTCCTCAACACACCGCTTGCGATCTTGAGACGAAGGATGCTCAACCTGAACCTCTTGAGCAAGTTGTTCATACGCCTCTAAGAAAGGATGGAAGTTGCCCAGCCAGTAACTTCCACCACCAACAGTTATACAAGGACCAAGAGTAGCCGTACTATCGTCAAATACACCGTTTCCTGTAACGCCGATACTATCGCCCATACAAGGATCACGGAAGAAATAAGGATTTCGGGCAGAACAGATATCGTCTTTGTGGTCTTTGCTTAGGCCACGAGCCCAGGTCACGGTTCTGTTTATTTCTCCTTGGGCAAATACAAAGGTGACAAGCGTCGAAAAGTTGGCTGGAATAAGGTCTTGAACGTGGCTGACGATCAAGACCTTACGAGCCCGAGAGATTCGCTTTGGAGCCATGATACAAATTCGTTTAATTTGTGGTGATTTACCTCGAGTGACGGTCACCACATGGCGGGGTCCGACCCAAATGGGTAGATACTGCGACAAGAAAGGGAGAATGGCGTGTTCAAAAACCAGTGGGAAACTCGTTGTTTCTATACGCCGTGACGCTCGTCCTCGGATAAGGTCTGTAGGGCCGTCTGCAACTCGTGGTGTACCTTGGCATCGTTAACTTACGACCATTTACAAGAGTTGATAGTTCGAAGAATATGCAGTGTGGTAACATGTTAGGGAGAAGAGATTCGAGACACTTACTCGCACTCTTCTTAGCTCGCTTGTCAGCAACACCACGGAGTCGATCTAGGCATTGACGTTTTGTTCGGGATAAACCCAAAGCCATTTCTGCCTCAGTATCGCAACTCTTTCTTTTCCGCGATGTGATAGTTCCAACGGGCGTTATGCTCGGAGACGACCTGTCGTATTTCTTTGTATTGTCGTCTGCTTTCATTGGAAGTTCCCATTCTTTTGCATCATCTTTCCCATCCTCTGCATGAGCCATAGATATATGGGACTGAAGGATACGAATGCTTTGAAATGAAGTTTCTGCACAGCCAGGGGATGGGCAAATGACAAGATGTTGGACTTTGACGTGGTAAATCAGACCGTCCCTTGTAGAGAAACTGGGTTGATCACAGCCAGCCCAGTTGCATATATAGGTGTGAGAAGATTTAACATGAGAATTGAGTTCTTTATCAGAAGAGAAAGCCAGCTGGCACTGGGGGGCCAGGCAAATAAAAGAAGGCGCCGGATTATCAAGGCTTTTAGTTCGCCCGCTGCGACTCAAAGGACTGGGGCCTCTTGAACGACCTCGACCGTTCCGGACGGTCAATGTGTCGCCAGTATCAGTTGAAGAAGAAGAAAACATGGAGCCTGTAGAGGAGAAAGTGTCTGCACTTATACTAGATATCGTACTCATTTCTCGGTTGTCAGACACATCGGCGTAGTTGAAACAGGAATCAACCTCTAATTTAAGAGGAGATGCAGAGCGGTAGTAGTCGCCTGTAAACTCGGATTGCATAAATTGCATTGGATGAGTTTCGAAACCAAATGATGAGAAATCAAACGACGCCGTATACTTTGGCATCGGCATCGGCGAGAATGCTGTAGTCGGAGGCGTGGATACTGTTGGTAGAGTTCCGCGCCGGACTGTGGGGCCGAGACCGTTAGACTGGACGTGAACGGCCCCGCGGCGTTCTTTACGTTTGAAATGATCCATCGTTAACTGAAAGTGCACGGGAGTGAGATTTCCCTGGGTGGCTTCGTCAAGGCAACACTTGAGGGGCGGGAGACACAAAGAAGCAGGTAGCCTTTGAGGGGGTTATAAGAAAAAAATGAGATTGGGGCTCGGGTCTTGCTTCTTTGGTCACAAGTCAAAGGCGGCTGCCTTGCATATGAAAAGGTAGGCGGCCTCTGCAGGTGTAGGCGAACCATTATCCCGGGAAAGTACGGAGTACCTCCCATCCTTCCGTCTTACATGTTGCAACTGCCAATGTGGGGGAAGGGCAGTCTGGGTCTAGTACGGGCAGTCAGTAGCGGTATCACACCTTCCGCGAATCAGCCTTACCACCATTTACGTGGATAAAAGCTGTCCGGCGTGCAGCAATTGGTACTTGGAACGTAATCAACCTCAGGAGTTGGGTTACAATCACTCACAAAATAAAGGTACATATGCTGACATCCAGTACTTTTCAGCTCAACCAGCATTGACACTGAGAATTGTCAAATCGGCATGTTTAGGACTTTAGCATAAATGGGTTTGCGAATACGAAGTCTCAAGAATCATTATCTTATTAATCAAGTGTTTCTATATATATGTGACCCTCAACTCCTTGTTCAATGTATGCATGACCAACTTCCTTACAAACCCTGGTCCAGTCCTTCTACTACATCACTGAGCATTCTAAGCCCATAAAACTTGGCAACCCTCTTCATAACTCCGAGTCTCTTGCTCACGTCCTGCCGTGAGACTACCTCTTTCCACTCTCCACTGCAAGTGCAGTGCTCCATAAAGTCATTGGTTCTCAAAGCGCCGCAACGCACACACTTGAGGTCCTGGGTCGTCCATTCAACAACCCAACTCTCTACTATGCCTAGCAATCGCTCTTCAATAGCAACACGGTCGAACTCAGTCCCACAGAAGCCGCAACACCATGCAGCGCCTTCACCAAACAGATCCTCGTCTCTGCACAAATCCAGGTCTCGCATCATAGTACAGCTGTCACAGGACACCTGAGGAAGTCGCAGACTCTCTGATGGATTGGCGAATGTGCCCTCCTTTGAGAACTCGCGAATCTCGAACAAAGCCAAAAGTTCTTTGCGAAGAAGACGGGCCTCCAAAGTGATGTTCTTATCAAGAGAGAGTATTTGCATGAGTGATTTGACAAGCTCGAGGATGGAATTACGTAAGTTGAGGTGAGATCCAGGAAGGCTAGGGAATGTGTAGTCGCCAGCAAGCTCTGGGTGAAGTAGCTCACGTTTCTGCCTGTTTAGGAGACCGATGATATCCTTCTTCAGAGGCTTCTCAAATGCCTTGCCCAGGATGATTTGACCTTCATGCTCTTCCAAGCCCTTGCTTGGCAACTGCGTCAGCCGAGGCGTGGCATCAGGATCGCCATTGTGAGGTCTCTTGAGCTGGTGCATAAGTTGAATGAACTCAATCACCCAGTCGTGGAAGGTTGACTGTAGTCGTACTGGCAAGAAAGTGGCAATCTGCCAATTCATAATTGTCTCAAGAGTCTGTTCCTCGGCCTCGACGACCTCTTGACAAGCCTTTCCTCCGTAATTAAATTCATCGTACCAAACAAGATAGTCCCAGTACTCTTTAATCTCTAAATCGATGAAGTGGAAGAGTGGCTTGCTCTTGATGGACTTGATGATATACTGGCTGTATGCATACGCATTGCCAACTTCAGCCTTTGTGGTTTGAAGAATGAGGCGATTGGCGTTCGCAAAAATGACCTGAGATCCTACTCGGCGGAAATCGGCCATAAGCTGTTGGAAGGCTTTGCGAGACATCATCTGCACATAGTAGTGCAGGGCGCGATCATACATGAACGAGTCGGGATTCTCAACCCAGCGGACGAGATGCTGTACCAAAACATCAGCCATGGTGCTCCCACGGCAAGCCTCTGTCCACCAAGCCTTGACCATTTCACGAAGCACAAGCACACCAGCATTGGCGAAAGCATTCTCGGAAGTAAGTGTCTCAGAATCATCAGCGGCAGGGTTGAAGGAGACTGAGTCTGCACCTTCCAGCTCATTGATGAGAGACGAGGTCAAGATGGTGTTAATGGCAAGGTTTCTGACATCGAGATCGATACAGACGGATGAGAAGGTCCCGGGGTTGTTGATGTTTGGCATCTTGACGGTATCGAGAGGACCGAGAAGGTCGTCCTTTTCATAGCCAGCATGATCTGGACGAGCATCTGGAGACCACCAAAGTACGACACCATTAGACTGAAGGCGACGTGCGTAAGCAATGTCGATCAGGAAACGAGGATCGTCGCGTTCCAGGTTGCACAGAGGCACATCACCATAACGAGCCAAAGCGGTGAGATGTAGAATCCACGATCCGAGACCAAGGTAATGGCCGACAAGACGTTTGGCAATAACAGACAGCCAGCCCAAGGGTGGCAAGGAGCTGTCCGCAATATCGTACTTCAGGGGGAGAACCGGGAATTCTCCCAGGATTGGGACATCATGAATAAGAAGCTGTCGCTGAGAGGATTGAATGACCATCATTTGTGGCCTTGGTTCGTCCTTGCGCA
The DNA here is from genome assembly GCF_000303195.2 of Fusarium pseudograminearum CS3096. Taxonomy (NCBI): domain Eukaryota; kingdom Fungi; phylum Ascomycota; class Sordariomycetes; order Hypocreales; family Nectriaceae; genus Fusarium; species Fusarium pseudograminearum. Next base: position 4,235,106 of record NC_031953.1, on the reverse strand, counting down.
TCTTCTTCACAACATCACCAATTTCGAGATGAGCTTTGCGTCGAGTAGTTACTTGCGTGATCTTGATGTGTAGCTTCTCTTGATAAGTGAAGCAGTCTTGCCAGTTCGTGCCAGCTGCTTCGGCATGTCGTCTAGCAAGCATCTCAGAGTACATCTTGGTAATGTTGGGGAGATCTTGTCCAGAGTCCTTGCTTTTCTGTAGAATGACAACGTGGGCTTGGTCGTTGGTGGTAGAGAAGATACCAAAGATCTGGCGTTCGCCTGCTGTGATGTGCGAGATATAGATATAAGCCAGAGGGGAGGTATCGAGGTAAGTCCGTGATTTGGCTGGACGCTTCAGACCTGCTAGATCGAAACCTTGCTCGAGACCCTTTCCGAGAACAGCATGCTGCGATGCGTCAATGGTGCATTGGTTTCCAAGACGCAGAACGGCACGAATGTTTAGCGGCACCTGCTTCTCATAAACTCCCTCTACGCTAGGATGGTTGAAGAGCAGGGAGAATTTCCCACTTTCGTTGAAGTATATGTCTTCTGATACAGTCAACTTGAAAAGATGACTGGAAGGGTGGCCGTTGGGCAAAGTGTAGTTGACTTGCTCTACTTCGCAGCCATCGACCTCAACGTCAGGCAGATCCTTGCTCTTGAGGTTGAGGAAGACTTGGCGAGGAACGTTGACCTTGAGGGTGTGAATCTTGGCATCAATCAAGACATATGCCATGACAATACCAGGAGTCTCAGTTGTTTTGAGATGCAAGACCTGCCAGTTACTCATGTAGGTAGTGTGTGCCTGTTTCATGAACGTCTGTTGAAGGTTGTTGACTGCTCCGCCTCGTCTGTCACCAAACAGCTGTCGTCGTCGAATCCTGGCCTCCTTCTGGATCTTCCACTTCTGTTTCTGATACATCAGGAATTCTTCGTAGTTCTCTGAAGCACTTGGCATGACTTCGGGGAGTGCTGACATAGGATCAGGGTTTTCAACCGGCTCAGGAGATTTGCGTTTTTGAACAGTGGCAGCCTGAGAGGATGCTATGATCGCGCCGACTTGCTTGGGCTTCAAAAGCTTACTGCCGAAGTCTTCAACATCGTCCATTCCGGCGCCTTTGAGGCCGGTAATGTCCTCCAGTGGACTCTTCTTGAAGATGTCAGTGAGCTTCTTCTGCTTGAGTTTGTCATCCTTGATGTTGATTCTCCTCTGAAGCCAGTCGGGATGCGGCACTCGAGGGACCGGGTTGCGGACTTTCTGGAGGGCTGCAGGAATGGTGATCAGCTTCTGAATGACAGAGCCCAATCGCTCTAGGTAATAATCCCAGTCAAGTAGTGCACGAGGATCAGTATCAGTGGGCTCCTCCTTCAACCACTTCTTCAAATACGTTCGCTTGACTGACTCCTCCGCGGAAAAAATGGCGACAGGGATAGCTCGTTCTGTGACGGGTGCGTTCTTGGGTCGAGCGCAGATAATGAATTTACAGTTCAATCCCTTGTCTTTGACCATCTGTTCGCCCAGGAAGTCTGCGAGACGCTTGGCGGTGGTAATACTGGTAGATTTTTGGTTGCCGTACTCCTCCAGAGTCTTGGACATGCTTCGATTCTCAGAAATAAGTTCCATGAGTTCTTCGTCTGCCAGTGTTGTACCCTTGCTATGCAGCACATCCAACCAGCGGTTAGCTACCTTTGCAACAGCTCCATAACAGTCAGCCAGTGTTTCTCCCTCAAGGAAAAACTTGAAAATCTGCTGCTGGAAGATCTTGATGAGCTTCAGCTCACCACGACGCTTCACCTCGAAACCCTTCAACTCAGCCAGACTGCCATCGTCGTTGAAGACAGCGTATCGTTTTTTCAAATTCTTGTCTTCCTCTTTTGACGTTGGCAGAACCATGGCTTTGTAAGGACCGTCGACTTCGAAGAAAATAGAGTTATCGCTGTGTGTCTCATACTTGAGAGTTTTCTGGTCAACAAGCGTCTGGTATTGATGATTTGTAAACTTGGCATGAACAAGATGGTTAAGCATAACACAGGGGTATGAGATGTTGAGCTTCTTTCCACCCTTGAGTTTGAAAGAGAAATTCTCGGGGAATGTTGCTGGAAGCATGCACCAAATACCATCAGTATCCAGCTCCAGAGGTCGTCCAAGTCGTTCGACCAGTTGTCGGGCCATTTGAATGATGTGAGCACCTGTCAGGCAAGTAACGCCAGCCATATCAAGTGAGTACCAACGGGATCCCTTTCTCATGACGTATCCGTAGAAAGAGTTCAGAATGACCTTGTGGGCCAGTTGTAGTGAATCGTACAGAATAATCATCTTCTTCGCAGCATCAACCTCATTTTGAGGCGCACCAGCGGACTGCAAAGTCGACGTTTTCCCCTTCCACACCTTTGCCTTGCCCTTATAATCGTATCGACGATCACGGAAGTCTCGTACAGTGTTGATGTAGAAAGGATTCTCTCGCTGACAAATGATTGCTTCTCGGACGATGGTTGTTGAGTCGTGGATCTTGTGATAGACCTTTTGAGAATACAGTTGAAGACGTTTCCGCACAAGAGCGGCTTGTTCATCTGCACTCAGGTCCTGGAATGGTCGCATAGGAGAGCTGGGGAACTTTCCAGGAAACTTTTCGTTCTCAAGAGCATGCCGAATCATGTTGTACTCGTCTCGCTTTGCAGGGACATATTCACCTCTCCAAGCCCAAGGCATTCGTCTGTCACAAGTTTTGCCAGGTCGGTTGAAGTCGCAAGCAGCGCAGTCAGACTCCTGAATCATGGAATCGGGCTGCAATCGGTTGGTTGTCATGATGTTGGGGTACATGGAGGCGACGTCAAGATGGTAGATCAAGGGCTTTTCGTGACGGTTCGGCGTCTCCTTGAGCTTGTTGAGTCTCTCGACAATCTGAGCCTTGACTTCTTCATAGTTCTCCACATCCTCGAATTTCTTCTGCTCTTCCACGGTAACCACGAACTTCAAGGCAGCATCGAGATCGGTTAGAAGCTCGTCAATGGCTCCAGGGTCGACAGCGAAATCCACTGGAATATCAGCTCGGAACACTCCTGCTTCAATACTCTCGACGTGACCACCGACATAGGTTTCTGAATCGAGAAGATGTCCATCCCAGAAGGCTTCCTTCGGTGTGATGTATTTGTTCGGAAGCACAATTTCTCTTTGATAGGCTTGCACCATCAGCAGCATTTCGCAGAGGGTACCGGTTCCCTTTCTCAAGACTTCATCACCGCTCAGCGGCAGAATGGTACAGAGAGAGAAGATGAAGGGGTGGACATATTTCATATAAAGATAGTACGTTGCAACAGCATCGGACACGGAGTACTCAGCGAGTGTTTGCGGTCGTTCAGTCGCATACGGTGTCATCAATTCGGGATCGAGCTCGTCTGGGTCGTATCCGAGCTTTGCAACGGTGACGGCCTTCAAGCCACGAGAACCTTGGGGGAGGTAAGAATCTCGGTTAACCCAATGGAAACAGTCCATGTGCACACTGTAAGCGCACTTGTACTGGTCCTCGTTATCCTTCTTCCAGCCAATCTCTTGGTACATATCGATTCCATTGATACTAGCTCGTGCTTCCACAAAGGGCCAATCGAAAAAGTCACCGTTGTAAGTAGCGATGACCGTTGGCCGGGCCTCCTTAATGTGGAGGAAGAATCGCTCGATTAAAGACTTTTCATCAGGCTCATTGAAAATCATGAAGGGACCCGGATACTCTGGCTTAGGGGTGTAGTCGAAATCACCAATGTCCTCTGAGAGGATTTGACGATTCGTAATTAAGAATCCTTGGCCGTCGATCATGTACGAGATCATGATGATCTGATCGGAGGCGGCATCAGGGAATTTAAGGGGCTGTTTCGATGTTTCAATATCGTACGCCATTACCACGGGGTCCGCCGGCAGTGATCTCTCTTCGTTGGGGTAGATCTTTGTGACGCCGTGTTTGGCTTCTACAAAGTACCATGTACCGGCTCGTATATCTGTTTGTCCTGGTAAGCATATGCATAGCAAGGGCGAAGCAATAAAGGTGTGTAAAGAAGCAATAATCAGGGCAATGGTGAATAGTGGTCTCATGGCCTTAAAAGGCTCTGAAGTAGCAAATACTTGGTTGCAAGCATCATGTAAAGCTTTGTGGAAAGGGACTGTAGGACAGAAAAAGACTTACCCAAATCTATCATTACTCGTACATGGTATGGTACATCATATTCTCTAATATCGACAATGAAGTCGCTGGCATCGGCATGTGCGTTGTTCGTATTTCTATCGTCGTCTCGTGAATCGTCAAAAAGGTCAAAACCACCGTTGCCATGCCTGTGTCTTGTTAGCGTGGCCATATCAGGTTGTGAAAAAAATACTTACGTTGCAACTTCGGCATAAGCATCCATGGCATTCATGTTCTTCTTGTTCTTTTCCGCAATGGGCATGATATCCCTCCTCGCAGCCATGAGGTCATTGACATTAGTGAACTTGAGTTCGAGGAATGTCCTTCGGTAGCCTAGCAAGTGATTGGGCATGTTGAGATCGTCCTTCTCAACCCGTCGGATCGACTTGACTACGCCGTCTCCGGGGACCCTCTTAGCCCATTCCTCAACCTCGGCCTCGCGGCCCTTCTTGACGGCGATCAAGAAGTAAGGTTCGAATTCTACAGTCGCCTTGAAGGTAGAGCCGTCCTCTTCGATGAAGTAGCAATCAACAGCGGCCCGGCCACCGGGTGTCTTATCGTCCTCGATCGCCGTGGGTTGGATATTGACCAGCCATCCTTCTCTTTTCTTTCCGCTTTCATAGCGTGCAAAGCCCATGTTCTCATCGATGCTGTGCGCCAACCGTGTCCGCTCCCACTTCTCGTCTGCCGACGTGGCTTCATTCCTTGACGAGGCCGCGAACGTGCGTGTACGATTGCCATGGTAGGCAACCTTTCCTCCTCTTCGGAAGCCCTTTTGAGGGCGACGAAGACTTGTGTTGGGCATTGAGAGTGTCCTGAGGGGGGGTATCCCCTAAAGGAGGGTGGGTGGTTTGACGGTGCCGTTGACGATGCAAAGAAGTGAACAATGGGCATAAGAGAAAGAGATTGAGAGACAAAAGGTAAAGAACAAATTGGGGATTAAATAGTCGAGGGAGAAAAAAAAGTGATTTGAAAAGTCAACAAGGAGCGGAGCGTATCTGTGGGAACAAGTCAATGAAGGACGTCCCTAGAAGGTGGTAGGTAAAGCCTTGACCAAGAGTGGTCAGTACATAAATTAGAAGCGTGAGACGCGCTGAAGCGTGCCTTCGCGACGCGACTGTCCCATTTTAGTTTAATGGACAATTCGACAGAGCAACGACTCGTGCACAGACCATTCAATCCGATCAAGACTTGCTTGTCGAGCGTCATGGGTCCATCCAATCCCACGTGCTTGTTAAACAAAGTCATTCCTTCATGTCACCAATTGAGTCACAAGTATAGCCCGGAATGGCTTCAAATCCACAGGAAGGGCAACCTCAGCCCGGCGACAAGACTCTGCATGTCTGGTCAAAACCCATAGAGCAAACCGGAGCTGCTGCTGCAACCAACGCCGAAAATGGTGCGACATCGACGAATACTCGACCGACTATCTCTGAAGCTGTGTCCATGATCAAGAAGGACGACTTTGCGAATATTGCGAATACCCCGTGTGCTCGCCAAGGTTTCATTACAGGAATTGCATCTGGTGCTGGTATTGGAGGATTGAGGTTTGTCGTCAAAGGTCAGTCGGTTACGAAAAGGGCTTGCAGCAACGCACATGGTCTAAAAATAGTACAGGGAATGCTGGTAGCGCTGCGAACTGGGCTGTTGGAGTCTTCGTGCTCGGCAGCATGGCGTCGTACGAATGGTGCCAATACCAACGCCGCGAGGAACGTCGCCAAATGAAACGACATATCGAAGTGGTATCAGAGAACAGGAGGGAGCAGGCAAGAAAGATCCAAGAGGCAAGACGAGAGCACGATAGGTTGGAGGCTGAAAAGAAGGCAACAGTGAAGCCATGGTACAAGATTTGGTGACCATCAAGCTGAGCTGCCATGTACTATTTGTGTGTAAGAGTATATCTTGTGCATTGGGTATAGCTACGGAAAGTAGGTAAAATAACAAGTGTAAAAGAAATGGCTCCTTTGCGAAAGGAGAAAGCATAGAGCTTCTTGTGCGAGTTTGGCACCAAATTGCACCAACCATATGATAGCAGGGTATAAAGGCGACCCGGTGAGGCCTTTGGTGTATTCTCCAGCAATTGTTGGCCTTTGCCCGATAAAATGCCATCAAGAAAAGTTTAAAAAGTGTGTGTTGCCCATCGAGATACCGCTTCCCATGAGATAAAATTGCAAACGCCTGCGTAACCGTGAAAAATGTCTACCACCGCCCCTAGTATCCGACCAGCCCATAGGTCCAGGCCCAATAGGCACCAAAATGATGTCGTTATCCTGTGGTGATAGCAATGTTGGAAGCATCCGTGTCTGTAAATCTGACCTTTCTCGGCGGTGACTGATCCTCCGACTTGAACTTGACCCCTGAGCCGCAACCTCTGCGTTGGCTGCGTTGAGCTCGTGCATCGCTTTCTTCTCGTTTACGGTATTCAGCCATTTGCTGCTTCCGTTTCTTGGCGCGGGCTTGTGCAAGAGCTGGTGTGGGTTTGAAGCCGATGCCATTGATTCCAACACCATCATCGTCCTCGTCTTCGGGGTCGTATATGGTGATTTCGTCTTCGTGCCACGTCAGTGCAGCCCTGACGGGGTCGACAATTTGGACCTCGTCGTCATCAGAGTCGTCGAGGGGTCGCCTTGATGGTCGTTTTATGCGTAGTGGCGGTGATGCTGTTCTCTTCTTGACTCTTGACTTGGATTCGGATAGCCTGTTTATGGAAGGATATGCATGCTGCAGGCTGCCGGTTGCTTGCTTTTGCAGGTGATGCTGTTGTGGTTGCCGTGCTTGTACATGAACGCAGCTTTCTATGCTCGGCAGTGGTTTATCAGAGGGAAACACAGAGTTTCCGTCGAGGTCAACGACTTCTTGCACGGTCGGGTGTGCATCAATCTCAGACTCTCTCATGATCTCATCGGGCCTCTGGCGCTTCCTCGTCGACTCTTCCATGAGATTATCGGTGTCTTCACTGCTGACGGCTGCCCCGCCCCCACTTTCCAGTGCAAGCCCGCGGAACTTGTGGGTGACCCATGACCGCGGGCTGTTACTGCCATCCTCCGTCTGTGCTGTAGCGGAAACAGAGGGAAAGGCAAATGATAGGGGATCAAGCTGGAAGGTGAATTGTATTGGCGATGTCCAAGATTCTTCTCCTCGCTTGCGTTTTGTCGTGTTAGTTGTTTGTGGTGACGCGGTTGCCATTGTTCATTGTTTGGGGGTTGAAGAGCCTCAGATGATTGATGTATGAGTGAGTGAGTGAGATGCTCTGGATGGATCCGCTGAGTTGATGGGACTGAGTTGAGTTGAGTCTATTGACTTTTGGTTTTACCGGTCGCAGTTGCGTTGCGCAAGCACCACCTGCTTTAACTTGATAGCTCAACTTAGGCAAGAACCTTAGTAATTAGGTACTGCAGGGTAGATTTAGAAAAAAGGGAGGCATAAAAGGGAGATGCGAATCAAAGGTAGGATTTAACTGAGGATTTGTTATTTGTAGGTAGTAGGTAGCTCATGCATGAAATTGTTGAATGCTGATTACTGTGTCACTGACTGACTGACTGACTGCCATTGTAAGTAATAGCCTCGTGATTCACATGGAAAAACAATGTCACATCGAGATATTAAGGTCACGTTGGGTCTATTACTAGACCAGCATTTGATCGTAGATCTGCCGCTAATCACTATCAGATACCAACAGCATATCAAGAGGGTTGAACATGACAATAATAAAATGTATTTTCGTAGCTTAACAGTGCATGAGTATCTATCTGTCAGTACGCAATATGTGTAGAATGTCCTCTTTGCGCCCGCTTGTACAATGCCCAGATACAGCCTAGTTCTTCGTTTCCCTTAATTTTATGCCCCAACGCCACTAATTCCCTGCAGTCAAACCACCTAAATACCACCAATGCTAAATCTCAGGCCACTAACAGGTATCGAATACTTGAAGCTTTTGCGTGTCAACTTTAACCTTGTGGTATTGGGTGTCGATAATAACGCTTTTTTCCCTTGCCTTGTCTCAATTTAAAACAAATTACCCAACAATGAATTTCCGTCTCTTGGACGATTATAATAAAAAGGGAGTCATCATGACCAAGCCAGTTGGCCGTTTGGTGGTGTACAGGATAGAAAATAAACAGAATGGCTAGTCTATCTGTTATGAATTGCCTACATAATGTTAGTTGGGTTTGATCAATAAGTTCTGATGATACTCACTCGAAGCATTTTGGTTCTTGCACCAACGGTGTCGATACCCAGCTTCTGCAAGTCCTCGTCCTCGAGACGTGATACATGAGCTGGAGTCAACCCTACCAGACACTGCTCGTATTTGTGCAGCCTTAGAGCTCGAAGCCATTTGGCTGCCCATCGAGGATCTTGTGAGTTGTGTGGGAACGTCGGCATGATCCACTTGGGCTTCACTGGCGGTTGGATGATGAGCTCTTGTTGTTGCTTCCAAAGTTCTTTCTTGCGGTCCTTGAGTGCTTGGATCAAGGGCTCGATCTCCCGAAGGCTTGGCAGTTCGACGATGGAGTTGAGAGCAGATGCTCTTTCGGCGTCGGTTAGCACCGAGAACCATGTCTTGATCATGTCGACTTCATCGTCGACGGTTCCGCTTTCTCTTGACGAGGAAGAGGACTGGCTGTTGAAGGATAGCGACGCATAGCTTGAAGTTGGTGATGCTGAGAAGGAACTTGGTATACTAGAAGAGTATGAAGACATGATGGAGGTTTGTCGAGTATAGTTCAGAACTCTAATTCTGAAGTAGTATTGAAAGGAAAAGAACAATCAATGATCAAGAAGATAAATATAGCTTCAGATAGCGTCTGTAAATGACAACTACTACACGCGGCCTTTGTAGTAACTGATGGTGTATTGATGATCTATGGCGTGGTCAATCTGATGGCGATTGGGGCTGTTTATTGTAAATCACCCCAGGTCATCCGTTGGCTGGAGCTGGATTGAGCACGTATTTATTAATGTGATTCTACCAGAGCGTAAGAAGCCACCATTCTCGTCCCAGGCCGCTCTGACTTTTTACAGTCAACATTCGATCCGCTACCGAAATACAGATCCAACACGGGCCTTTTAAGACAGCCCCTTGGTAATTTCAGCCTATTTTCACCTGACGGTGGAAAGACATTGAATAAGTATAAACACCATATCTTTTGCTTATCATCTTTAGAAACGAGTGCTTGAGATAGATTCTGGACTCTGTCAGGTGAGAGAGATATGAGCAAGTTATTTCGAGTTTGTTTTAACTACCTACCCCACTAGCACTGCTCCATACTATGTGCAACACCACACAGGTGTCGGCCGAGACCAGATCATCATCCTTGTCCTCAGCTTCAGTGTAGAGTTAGAGTTAAATCGTCAACGATCGGCTATCCTATTCTAGTTAGACACCGTTGCTTCAAACAGTTGTGCTCCCGTTGAGCTCGGTCCCGGCTCACATGTGCCACAATAGTCTTGCAAGTGAACGATATATCAGAGGCTAACAGCCCAGAGACCAGTCAAATGTCTCGTTTCAACGATTATTGGATTATTCTGTCTTTAGGCGGTACAGGGTTGATGGATATGATCCGAAATGTTTATATTAACGACTCTATATGAAACAAGTCACGAGTTTTGTGAAACATTAAAGGAGTATTGCAATCTCATGTGCCATGCTTGGACTTGTATCATTGCCCAGGCCACGGATTGTTTCTCAACTCGTGCATTTCCAACGTTGCGGTTGAGATGACTCAAACATCCAAAAGTTACCGTCGTGTTGATAGGCCAATAGATAGGCTGAGAGGTTGATACTTGAAGTTGAGACATAACGGGTAAGTGTTCTTACACGATACATTTATTAGTGGCGTATTTTCGTCAACCTTAAATGAACGTCACGGTGACTATCATTCCTGAATATATTCAACTCTAAAGTGCTGCTGCCGGGTATCGCTAAATATCAACTCATCATGCAAAAGACATGTGTATCTCAACAGTCAAATCAAACAATCCACCTACTCATCCATTCCTAACCGCAGCACACCGTTGTCTCCTCGATTCCCTTCGACTTATCCTCGGGACCTTCCAAACCCTCCAAATCGATCCTCACGACGAGCCAGTCGCAAAAGAACTTGCCCAAGCCGGCACCGATAAAGATGCTGATGATCACGTAGCCGTTGAAGTACATGGCCAAAAGCATCACAATGTAAGCTCCTGCGAACGTCGCAGCGTGGATAAAGGCGCGGATAAACTGCTGGAGAGGTGATGCTCGGTAGGTCAGAGTCTGTCGCGTGGGCACAACTGCTCCCGTGCATCCGGCAGCAGCGAGAGCAACGCTGTGACTCGTCGCTTGGCGCTGGAAGCCTCGCTGAAGGAGGGCATCATATTCCTTTCCTAGACGACGGAAGAACTCGACAAGAATGACCAAAAGGATAACACCGATGCAAGTAGCGGCCATCATGCCTTGGTTCTTGATTTGCCAAGATGAGGCAAGGAAGCAGGCATCAATTGTGTTCCAATTCCACAGCATCTGAGACTTGTTAGATGATATCAATTGGTGGGATTCTGGGTCAAGTGCTTCATTACCTCGACCTTGCAGGCCGCGCCGTCGCCGCCCATAGCTCCGTGGTCCATATTTGGTGATTCTGCTGATGAATATGTCTGACTTGAGGTATTGGCAGTGGCAGATCAGGAAAGAGTTGGAGCGAATATGGAGATTCGAGTCAGAGAATGAGTGGTGGTGCCCGGGATAATAAGTACAGTAAATAAGCCAGGAGTTGCGATGGTCCACTGAGAACAATTGAGCTGTTTCCAAGAGTCTTGGGAGGCGAAAAGAGGAGACTTTGGATGGAGGGGAGCCGGAGAATTTAGAAGCTATATCAGCGGCAGGAAAGAAGTTGATGTACGGTGCTGTTACCGCGGGAAGAGGAAGTTATTAATGAGGGGATATTATTCCATGCCATGGCTAGACCGGAATATAGTGATTTAATGACCAGATATGGGAGCTGATAATCAGCTCAAAGTGATAGTACCGAGTCTCGAGATCCGGCCTTGTGGAGTCTTTTTGGAGTCTTTAGAGGTTTTAGAGGCTTTTAGTGGAGTTTTGTAGTGGATCTTGAATCGTTAATCCCGGTAAAACGTGCTCATTCATGCTCAACTCTAAACCTTTCGCCTCAATTGCTTCATCAGACCCTCAGGGTTCTTCCCCTTCAACTTCTGTTTCCTCCGACCAATCCTTTAATTGAGCAAGTAATCAGGAAACATTTACTCGATATGGGTTGGTTCCCGGGCCAAGAACCTTGGAATGGGGGTTCCTTTTTACTATTCCGTCCCCAATATTTCAACACCTCCTCAAACATGCTCAACTGGGTCGACCAACGGTGGAGTCTTTTCTTGTCTTTACCTTGTTAGTCTTGGGTAATTATGATCTGGTCTCGGCAAGGCGGTGCGATTCCTATTTGTATCTAATGGTATCACATCCTCTGGTTTGATACCCATCACTCGTCACTCATCACTCCTCTCTCTCTCCCTCTCTCTCCTGGTTGCTGGTCATCCTTTACTCTAATCTATTATCTTGTCTTATGGACCAGTAAGGAGTTCAACCACCACAACCATGACGTCCACCAAAATGGCTCTGAACGAGCTGGATGCTCGCCACATCCAAAACATGAGCGAGGCTCAAACACTCGTTCCTCACTGGGGATATGCCAATCGTGCCCTTCCCTGCACAAACGACAAGGGCTCTTGCGAGTATCTCGATCTCGTCTACAGCGCTCATGACTACGGGATGCTCTACAGCGCAATCCTCTGGGCCACTATCCTCGGGATAGTCTTCATCTGGGCACTTCTTCGATTCGTCGGCAAACCTTCAGCTCCCGCAATCGCTTCTGGTGCGAGTCCTAAAGCCGGTCTCACAAAGGTTCGCCGCAGTATCGCCTCCTTCACTCGACGATATCTTCTCCCGGATGCTTGCCGCGCCATCTTTGGCCGAACTACTCGCTTCCAAGTCGCCGTGCTCACAGCTCTTATCATCTACCTCACTATTTGGAGCTTCGTCGGCATGACTTATCATACCTGGATCACTCCCGTCAAGAACATGCCTGGCGTGTACAACACTCGCACTTCTCTCGGTCCTTGGTCCGACCGAGTCGGAATTCTGGCTTATGCCTTGACTCCTCTGTCTATTCTGCTAGCCAGCCGAGAGTCTATCCTGTCTCTCATCACGGGTGTCCCCTACCAGAGCTTCATGTTCCTGCACCGCTGGACGGGCTATATCATTTTCATCCAAAGCGCCCTTCACACTATCACTTGGTGCATCGTTGAGATCCGCTTGTATCAGCCTCAACCTGACGTTGCCGCTGCATGGGTTGTCCAACTATACATAATATGGGGTATTGTGGCAATGATTTTGCTCCTCCTTCTGCTCGTTGGTAGCACACCCTGGGGTATTCGCCTGACGGGCTATGAGTTCTTCCGCAAGTCTCACTACGTGCTCGCCATGGTCTACATCGGTGCCTGCTGGGCCCACTGGGCTCTGCTCAAGTGCTTTTTGCTGCCATCTCTCCTCCTTTGGTTCGTTGACCGCGGATTCCGGATCCTTCGAACTGCCTACCTCCACTACCACCACCTTCCCTCTGGCAACATGGGTTTCCAGGCCTCTCAGGCCACTATCACTAGGTTCCCTGATGAGGAACACGGTGATATCCTACGATTCGATCTCCAGAACGACCAGGATCCTTGGAAGGTTGGCCAGCACTATTACCTCTGCTTCACCGAAAGCAGCATCTGGCAGTCTCACCCTTTCACCCCCATCAATGCTCCGTACGTTGAGAACGGCGTCGTGAAGCACTCGTACATCATGCGTGCCCGAGGAGGTGAGACCAAGAAGATGGCCCAGCTGGCCGCCAAGAAGCTCCATGCCTCTGAGACAACTACTACCCCTATCATTATGACTGGCGCCTATGGTGAGACTACTATGGACCACGTTACACCTGACACCAACATTGTCTGCGTTGCCGGTGGTACTGGTATCGCATATGTCCTCCCTGTCCTCCTCGAACTCGCCCGATCACCCATCTCCCGAGACCGCAAGATTGAACTTATCTGGGCCATCCGCCACGCTACTGACGCCGAGTGGGTTCAGCAAGAGATGGATCTTTTGCAACAAGCCCGCAAGGCCCTCAACCTCAAGATCCGAGTCTACGCTACACGAGACGCCAGCAGTAGGACGAGCTCCAAGGTCCGCATGGAGGACGAGAAGGATGCCAAGGATACTTCCAGACCAGTTGTCTCATCATCCTCATCGTCCGACGTGATTGACGAGAGCTGTGCTTGCGGCACTGATGTCCCTGTCCGTAAGATCGGACAAGGCATTGAGGACGAAGACCGTCATCCCAACCTTCCCAAGCTTATCAACGACTTTGTGGGTAACACCATCACTGGTCCCACGACAGTCTTTGCTAGTGGCCCTGGTGGCATGATTAGTGACCTGCGCACAATTGTGGCCGGTTGCAACTCTGCTGGACAGGTGTGGAAGGGCAACGAGCGATTCGATGTCAACCTGGTCTGTGATGACCGCCTGGAATGGTAAAATGTCCGCTCATGACGGGGAAATGATTTAGAATTTTTGTTTGATACCACACTAAGATACCACTTGTTGCGATTTTGATTTTTGATGGCATTTTTAACGCTACAAAAAAGTTGATAGTATATTTTGGGTATAATTCTCACGTATATATAAGATGGTACCAATACGTACATTATTGACATTTGACTCTCTGCCTATTCTACCCATCTAAGATTAGCCTATTGTGATTCTGGTTTTTGATGTTTGCTTACATTGGTAGCTACCGGCATATATGCACTATTGTCGTGGAACCAACCCATGGGTCTTACTCCGTGATGCTCCATGATGACGATCATGGGTTAGGGAGCCATGTTTGGTCTTCAACAATATCCGCCATGATAACAGCATATGAGCACACGAATCAAAGAGCAAGCTAGAACAAAGTGTTAGCTTATAGTCTATTTTGAGCCTCACCTATGGAACAATAACAAAATACCCTACTGCATAACACTACCACAAACCTGGGACTAACAAGTTGCTGCATACAGCCGCACCACTCATTATGTACAGTACCCATGACACAAACACCCCGCACTCAAACACTCACATCGGTCGAGCTGGGCCGAGTACCCCGTGACAATAAGTTTCAAAGGAAGAAAGAGAAAAACAACTCATAGTTAATTGGTCTATCGACATAGAATAGAAGCAAGTAATAAGTGGCTCATGACCCCATTTGCAGTTTAGCCTGAAGTCGTGAGATGGAGTATCATGATGGGTCCCCCAAGCTCTCTCATTTATCCCAGATCCCACACCTATGTAACTAGGTAAGTCATACAGCATAGTGAGATACAAACAAATACGTACCTATATAAAACTGGCTACATCCCAGATCACACCTTGATTCTGTCTTTTTGAGTTACCTGTTCATTTTCATCATCATTGGCTCTGTTGAACAACCAATTGTCTATATAAACCACTCAATAACTCACTCCACCCCCCATTCAGATCTGTATTCCACCTCAGCCCAGAAAAGTGACTTACGTTCATCATGGCCGACTCTTCCATTTCCTTCCTGCCCCTCGGCGCCATTATTCAGTCTATTGTCGTCAACGGCGTCAACATCGTTCAAGGCTTCCCCGCCCAAGAAGACTATGAGAAGTACAACTATCCCTACTTTGGCGTGACCGTTGGCCGCATTGCCAACCGTATCAAGGACGCTCGCATCAATAGCCTCAATGGTAAGGAAGTCATTCTCGCCGCCAATGACGGAAAGAACCATCTCCACGGTGGCAAGGTTGGCTGGAGCACCCGCGTCTGGGACGGTCCCAAGCCCGTTGGCACCCGTGAGGTTCCTGGTGTCGAGGGTGTCGAGGGTGGAGAGAGCGTTGCTTTTACGCTCACTAGCGAGGATGGCGATGAGGGATACCCCGGTACCGTAGAGGTCACCGTTACTTACACGACGGGCACACAAAAGGTCGACGGCAAGGATGTCACTATTCTCGCTATGGAGTACGAGGCTAAGCTTGTTGGCGGCGCTGATGAGACGGTCATCAACATGACCAACCACTCTTACTTCAACCCCAGCGGAAAGGAGACCATCGCTGACACAGAGATGACTCTCCCCACAGCCAGCTACCTCGCTGTTGGCGATGACCTCATCCCCACCGGCAAGATCGAGTCTTTCCCCGGCATCACCGCCAACAAGACCTTCACTCTGGGTCCTCAAGAGCCCAACATCGACCACTGCTTTGTTCTTAACGAGGATCCTTCATCTGTGCCTCTTGACACCCGCAGCCAGCCCCTCAACCTCAACGTCAAGGCTCACCACGCTGGCTCCAAAATCAACCTTGAAGTCTACAGCACCGAGCCAACTTTCCAGATCTACACCGGAGCTGGCATCAACGTGCCCGCCGTCAACGGTCTGCCTGCTCGCAAGGCCCGAGCTGGTTTCTGCTGTGAGCCTGCCCGCTACGTCAACGCGGCTAACGTGCCTGAATGGAAGAACCAGGTTCTGCTCAAGAAGGGAGAGACATACGGCGCCAGAACAGTTTACAAGGTGTGGTCCGACTAAGTTGGACGATTCATCAAAAGAAGAGAATATCAATTGGATAAGGGCTACTTAACAACGCCTAGCTATTTTGAGACAATCGGAAATCAAAGTTAAATCATTGCTGTTATCCTGATACTGTGTTGTACAAAACTACTCATGATGCATCCCGTCGTCCTCGATTATAGTCTGCTTGCCTCTGCTGTGGACGTAAGATTAATAGGGGCAGAAATTCATACACGAACCTCAGTCGGATTCATCATCGTCTCCCAAGAATGCCAAATCAGCCCTTACTCTCTTACGTCTCGCGGCATATGAGTTGTCCTCGTCGTCATCATCGTCGTCGTTGTTGCCTTCGTTATTCTCAGCGTCACTAGCATCGCTCTCAATAATCTTCTTGCTTTTGCTCCGACTTGCACGGCCGCGTCCCTCAACGCCCCATAAAGAACTCATCTCCTGCGCAGATTCAACTTCAGCAAGGAGTTCGCGTCGTTCTTTGATCTCGCGGGCTTTGGATTCGGAGAAGCGACCGTCCATTCCAATGTCGGCGAGCATCTTCTTGAGATGGCGAATCTTGGCCTTGGCATCGTCGCCGTACTGTTTCAGCTCGTTGTGCCAGAGCTTACGAACACCGCACTTGACAAGATGCCCTTGCAGCTTCTTGATTTCTTCAGTGTTGGGGTCGTCTGACGTGGTAGTCTTTTTCGCAGCGGCTTTGGGCGCCTTTGCGGGCTTGCTTGCGCTTTCCTTCTTTTCCTTCTTCTTACGCTTGGGCTTTGGAGGCTCGTCTATCACATCCGAATACTCTTCTTCCTCGTCAATAATCGGGTTGTCCTCGCCTTCTTCGGCGGGTGACTTTTCTTCTTCTCCATCTGGGCTTTGTACCTTTGCGGAGGGCGCAGCCTTTTCACCGACTGAGCCTCCATTCTTTGCATCTTGGTCCTTCTCTGGTGTTCCAGCATCTGAGCCCATGATGACATCTTCATTCTCATCCTCGGAAATGACTTCCTTCTTTGACTTGCGTTTCGTTGGTGCTTTCGCTGGTGCTTTCTTCGGCGCCGCTGACTTTCGCTTCTTTTGGGGCTTCTCCTCTTCACTCAGATCACTGAGCTCACTAAGCTCGCTCGATTCACCAGGTTCGGACTCTGGATCAGACTCTTGCTTCTTGGCAGCCTTTGTTGGCTTTTGTTTTGGTTTAGGCGCAGGCTTTGCTTTGGGTACACGCTTCTGACGCTTAGGCTTTGGTGGCGGGGACTCAGCATCCGGAGAAGAACGCTTCGTGCCAGTGCTCATCTTTTCTTCCCCATCTGAGCCAGCTTCGTTCTTTTCTTCTGGGGTCCATCCTTCCATGAGTTTTTCCTGATAACAGTGTAAGTTTATGAAAATAGAATGAAACATTAGTTGTAAGTAAAACTTACGACTCTCTGTTTGATGAGCTCCTTGCTCTTCTTCTTCCAGTCGTCACTCGATAGTAAACCATCCTCGAGGCTAAGATTCTCCTCCGTTTGCTTGCGAACTTTGTTGACTGTAGTATCGTCAGGGTGAGACTGATAGATTTGAAATGTGGCATCGAGCAGGGCTTGCTCGATCTCGTCATTTGACGGCGCCATTTTCGAAGTGTTGCAATCTTTTTAACGGATACACTTTTTTCTATTTCGGATTTGGCAAAGAAGGAGAAGAAAAAGGTGAATCAAAATGTTGTTGCACTGTAGAAAGATAAGTATTGAGTGTGCTCGGTTTGAGTCGCGTTTAGAACGCGACGAACAGCTCGAGGGCGAGCTTGGACAATTTTGTGGAGATTTTCGTAGCGGGGAGGAGCTTTAGCCAATTGTAGCTTGAGCATCTAGCGACAATCCGTTCATCCCGGGGTTGAAAACGTATTATTAAGAACAATAAGACTCTATAATGCCTCTTTTATTATGGGCTTTTTGAATATTTTCAGCCTGGAGGGGCAATTGTATCGTATAGATTTGCTATTAAATTTAAATAATGAGATAAGCTTGACAGGTAGGGGCCCTTTCTTATACTTTTAGTGGAGTACATACAGCAGCTACTAGTTGAACTTGGCCGCTTTCTTAGACCAGAACTTGCATACCTCAATCCAACCAATACCTTACATCATTTACTACTATCGATCAACTCAGCATGTCAGCTTCACTATCACCAGAATGTAACGAGGTCAAGGAGTATGTTTGTCTCTGTATTTTCAAGGCTTCCCACTAATGTGCCTAGGCGTTATGATACGTGCTTCTTGAAATGGTACAGTGAGAGTATGTTCTTCAAAGCCCCCAACTGTGGTGAGTACAAGGCTAAAACGAAGCAGAATATCTTCGAGGGCAAGAAAGGGACAGCAATGAGTGTGCAGAAATGTTCAAAGAATACCAAGCATGTCTCAAGGTAAGTCGATACCGACCAAGCTCGAGAGTTGATTTGCTGATAGCCATAGGTTGCACTGAAGGATAGAGGTGTGGACAAACTGGTGCAAGAGGCTCGTGAGGAGAATAAAGAGAATGATTTGAAACATCTCGGAGTCAGAAGTATGTTATTTTTGTTATTGTTTTTCAATCTTCGACTTGCTAACATGCATAGAATAATATGCATCATCTGCTGGTGAGCATGGCGTTCTGGTAACTGCAGACAGAGAGGTTGGAGTTGGAACCTTTTACTGAAGCATCCTTGGGTGAATAATAATCTCTCAGCTTTGATCTTTATATATTTTTACCTCTCAATGCATGTACAGTCTCTCATTGCATTTAATACACTGGCCTCTCTCATCATGTTGCTCTCTGTAGGCCTTCGTCATCGTCACATTCTCAATTGCGGAATCAAACCGCTTACACGTGATCTTGAAACAACTGGTGTGGCCCACTGTTAGCTCAAGTTTGACGTTGCTCTCCAGCTAAGGGAACAGACGACACGCAGGGGGGAACCAATCAACTCAATTTCTTAACATTGAGCTGGCAATTCCAATTCTAATTCCCTTCTAGAACCTGACTGTAACTTCCGTTCAGTCGCTCAAGTTACCAGATATTCCCAGCCATTGCACTAGACACTGTCGACTTATTCGATTACTTTCTCGGTCAACCTACGGTCAACCAACCAAGCAAGCATCTTGTCTGTCTTTCGCTTCATCCCGCCAGCAAACCCACTACCGCAGCTTGGCATACCTTATATCCTCCAAGCTTTCAACCAGAGAACGGCATGTACTGCCACGAGGAATAGCGCTTCTATGCACCCCTTTTCTATTCTGACGCTCGGCATCTTCGTCGCTGGCTACATCACTGCCCGTTGGGATCTGGTCACTCGTCTCTATGAACTTGCCATTTTCGCCTGGGAAAACGGTGTCGTCGTAAGTAGCCAAAGCCCCTCGCCCCCAGTCGCAAACTGTGCAGTGCACAAAGCTAACAGTCAACTTCCGTCCACAGACGCGCGCAACAAAAGCATTCGCTGCACTATCAGTCGTCTTCCTCGCCATTTGCGCCCCGACCGTCTTACTAGCCAGAAAAGAAACGAATCTGGTACGCTCGATTGCAACATCCGACGCCGCTGACAATGGCTAACAAGATGGCTCCAGCATCCACGACGAGTAGGAGCCGGTGTCTCTGCGCGGGAGCAGCTTAGAAGACGTGGCTCTTTCTAATTATATCGTTCTGGTCCAAATAGTTGCTTGTCATGATAGAGCATGATGGGTTGATGAGAGTGTTCTGGCCGACGGACATTCGCAGGTCCGATCGCCCCGGGGTCGTGGTGGGATGGCGCAATTCCGTACTCGACGTATTTGTTGTCGCCATCCTTGAAGATGTTGATGTTAGTCTGGCGCATTGCGAGTCACCGCAAACATAAAACTGACGTTAGCAGGCACGGAATACCGAATTCCACCTCAAAGCCGGTACCTTCTTCCGTAGCGAGCTTCACCCGAATAGCCAAATCACCGACATGTGCGGCCACGGCTCAATGCATGTCCTCGGACTCTCAAACGCTACCGATACCGAAGCAGCAGACCCTTCCTGGTTTTGTGCGACAACAAACTCGAACCCCCGAGAACCACAAATTACATGCACCAAGGCCATCAGCGTACAGCTCATCCTCTACGATCGTCCCCAACCTCAGGGAATGCAATACGTATCATTAAATCCCATTGCTCTGGCACTGGGCCATGATGGTTCTTTATTGGGCGACACGGTAGTTTCAGAGGGAGAGCAGGAGACACGAGAGCGTCAAATGAAGGAAGAGAAGCGCAAACTAGTTGAAAAGCTCAAGCAGCACACCATTTTCAAGCGAGTTCCCTCTGCGCGTGACAGAGCCTTGCCCAAAATCATCAACCAGATAAATTGGTCCTGGGAACTCGAGAAGACACTGCAAAAGAATGTGGGACGATTAGGGTCAAGGCCACGACGCAGCCTTAGTGTGTCTGAGAGAGTGGTCGAGACAGCATCGACAATGAGAAATTACGTTATTCTGCAACTGTGGACATGGTTTACGCTGTATCTGTTCCCCACGATACGCAAGACATTTGTCCTAGTCCTCATGGGCCATCGCATAATGGCAGAGATGTTGCTCTTGCTGCTCGAGTTCCGGGTAAAACCTGGAGCCGCAGCCCTGAAGGACATATCAGCTACAGCACAGCAAGTTGAGATACGACTTCAACAGTTTTGCTACTGGCCGATGCAGTACATGACCCTGCGGCAACGGAAGAACAATTGGGCTAGTGTTACGACAAGCCATCCTGATTATATCCGCTTTTATAACAGTTTATGGCTCGTCGCCAATGATGTTATCATTGGCATTGCTCTCGGCTCATATATCATCGAGAACGCAGATTGGGTTGCCGCGCAGATCGGTGATCTACTGCGCACTTACACAGTTGACGCACTTCAAAGCAGCATTTCATGGTTGATGGGTTGGCCAGCTGGTCTCAAGCTAAACGGCGAATTGGCAGCTTTTCTGGGAGATTTATTCCTTTGGGTCATTGACTACTGGTCTAGTAAGTACTTTCAGTCACAAAACAGCAGTTGATTATAGTCCACTAACTATTCCCAGGCTGCATCGAGACCTTGACTCCAGCATTACCCCAGATGGTGTGGTTTATAGGATTCTCGTCGTTCGCAGGCGCCAGCATGCCAATTGCCATGTTTTCTGATATGCTTTCGACTCTAACCATTCACATTTACTCCTTCTACCTAGCATCTGGAAGGATATATCACTGGCAGCTCACAATTCTCCAGTCCCTCTTCCACCTCTTCCGCGGCAAGAAGCACAATGTTCTTCGCAACCGTATTGATTCTTGCGATTATGACCTGGATCAACTACTTGTCGGCACCATCCTGTTCACACTACTCTTCTTCCTTCTGCCGACAGTCGCCGTCTTTTATCTCAATTTTGCCATTGCGAGGATGGCTATCATCTCTCTTAAGGCTGGATTTGATACCCTCCTTTCCTGTCTGAATCACTTTCCCTTGTTCGCACTCATGTTGAGAATCAAAGACCCGAGGAGACTTCCTGGTGGTATACGATTTGAGCTTCGAGATACCCACGACTATATACGTGATGGCACAAGTAACACTGAGGGGCCGCCCCCTACTTCGGTCATCTACCTCAAGGTTGGTAGAATCTACTTCCAAAATTACATGGTAGCAACACTAACTTGACCACTAGTCAATTCCCTTGACATTCCGAATCATGTTTAACCAATACTTCCAAATGGCAAACCGCATCCGAAAACATTACCTCTCGCCCAAAGTCTTCTTCTGTCTCCTCACAGGCAAGTTTGTGCCGCCCATCAACCGCAAGAATTTGTATAGTCTACAATACAGCATGTTGCCGGCTCGTCGGGCAAATATCTGGGAGATGTGGAGGGCTTTGAATACGAAGACAAAACCAACCAAGCGTATGCCATTGCCTTATATACCTCCGCTGCCCAATGGGGGGAGAAGGACTTCAGCAAATAATGGACGGGCTAGATAAACGATAGATACATAAAGTGTTTGACGTAAATGAAGAGTAATGAGTGGTGATGCTTTTGTTGGAGGCTATTACACCTGGTGATGATGCTTGTCAATGATAATTACTAGTTAGCCACCCTGGCCGTTTGTTGAATCGATCGAGTGATCGAGTGCAACCAAGGTCAGCGCTGGGCTCGCAGGTGTCTGTTCTGGCTCGTATCAAGAAGTGCAGTGCAGACAGGGCAGTGTTTTGGCGATCGTCGTGAAGGTAACAACCACACCGAGATCAAGACACCACTTCTATAACTCGGCTATAATGGCTTCACTCCATCATGGTATGTAGAAAACAGGATGCAGGTTAAAAACGGTACCTTTGTGTTCGGTCCTTGTCACCCCACATCCCCGGATCAGCGGCCCTTGCTGGCTTGTCTGTGCCAAGATGAACATCTCGGGCCCTTTCCATCCTTCCATATAATTACGACGTCTGCTGCGTGGTACATCTACCAAGGGGCCACGTAGATGGAAGATATGGATCTTGATGATTCTACTGATCATCATGAAGAAGCAACACTATCTAGTTGTCTCCCCATACTTGTTGTGACAGCCCAATCGTGTAACATTATGTGGTGTACATCGAGACACCACCATCACTGCTAACTTAGCGGCACAGCAACGTTCCCCACGCCGCATGGCGTTGAACTAACTGAGACAAGTATGGAAAGTCTTCAGTAACGGACCCTTGAAAAATGTCAAGCTTGTTTTCTCTTCTAGCGGGTCCGGCAGTCTAAAAGGGTAAGTATGTATCCGAAAACTAACAATGACGACAAGCGTGTCGTTCCAGTGCCAGTAACAAACTGACAAGACCTTGCGCAAAACCTTGTCAGTTCAGTCATCCAAGGGTCCTCCTCCCAATTCTCGATCGTGGGCTTCTCGACGTTGCTGATCGGCCCACTTCTACTTGGCATCGAGTCGTGATCATAATTAGTATCCTCAAGGTTCGGGTGCTAAATCCAGTTCTCTTGTCCATCAGGCATCTCATGACCCCGCAAACTTTGGGTACCTTAGTAGCCAAGGGTCCAGAACCCTTTCCAGCTTCTCTCCACTACAGCTTCCAGCTCAACTCTACTCAACTCAACCAAACTCAAAAGGACGTCTCATGTATTTATCAAAGGTGGTGCCACGTTCTACACCTTCTTCCTCGTCCAACGCTTTGTGACACCCGCCAGCGTCCTAACCGAACTCACCTAATCATCCCACGCATCCATATCGAGCTGCACCTACTCACTCCACCTGCCACCGTCACCATCTTCAAAAGTATCTTCTCATCCTCGTCTGCCTCATCAGGTGGCATTGACGTCACTACCGGCTGCTGGCCCGACTACGATTCATGATTGCGACCCTGAGAGCTGAGGAAGCACTATCAAAGTCGTACGGAAACGAGGGGTAGCACCACATTATCCCGGGGTAGGAGGAGCTAGAGGCGCATCGCTGCATCACCTGCTGCGGCTTATTTCACTTCCTGGTAAGTGATTGACACTCTTCCTCATGCGCATACATCTTCAGTTTTGGAGAGGACATTCTTGGCTTAGTCTTTTTCTCTTCGGTGATCCTGCTTGAATACATCACTGCCAGTATATAAACACTGCAATGTTTCCTAGTCCCCGTCAAATCATTCCTCCATACTTCTTTCAGACAAGCTTTGAAAGTCTGAATATTTTAGTAAACAAGTGACTTATACTAACTAGATCCGCAATGGAAACACAGGTTCAAATTACAACTCATTCTCACGACCCTTGGGCTACCACCCATCAGGTCATTCTTCAGCCAGTCATCATGGATCCCAAACAGCGATTCTACCATCACTTCTTGAAGAGCGTAACAGGTGAGACTTGACTTTAGTGATTGCCATGTTATCTCTCGTGCCTAATTTCCGTGTCGTGTAGTTCTCCAAGACCTCGTCGACGGGCTACCGTCCATTGCCAGTGTTGGCGGTGAGCGCCAGGAGGCCATCGATCACATCTTGGCTAGCATTGCAAAGCTACAGAACGAGGTAGCAGATGCTGCTGATTATACTCCTTCTTATGATCGAAAACAATACTCTGAGGTCAGACCGCTGGTTTCACTCACCAAAGTCTTTTTGGCTAACATGCATGTGCTGCAGACTATCAAGACTCTACAAGACAAGTTGAACGAGACTATAACTAGAATTACGCCCAAGTCAAAGTTCCAATTCCGCCGCCCAAAGACCAACCATGTGGATATGGGTGCTCCCGAGAACGATCCTCGTCTCAACCCTGGAAGTCACTCTCGGGTTAAGCACGACGCAACCATTATTCCTGGCATAGTCAGCCCTCCGTCCATGAACAAGGAGGATACACTCAGCGAACTACCATCCAAAGAGGCGTACAAGAACTACAACGAAGAGATGAAAAGACCTAGCGCCTCGTCTGTCCGGAAACCCAGCTTCTCAGCAGCAAAGAGCATTGGAATCTCGAGCCACTCAAACCTGCACATAATCCTGCCATCCTCAGCGTCACGCGCAACCTCATCTGGTAGTCTTACTGATCTCGAAGGCTGCATTATCGACATGTCGATCCCAACAACAGAGGGTTCAGCATTCCCTGGCCTTGCTATCAAGAACGTATCCAAGAGTCTCATCGTCGGAGGCCGTGTTAATGGCGCGGTCCATATCACAGGAGTGTCCGATAGCATTATAGTGGTTGTGGCCAGACAAGTTCGAATTCACGAGTGCAGCAATGTCGATATCTACTTGCATTGCGGAAGCCATCCCATCATTGAGGATTGTTCTGGCATGCGATTTGCGCCGTTGCCCACCCCATACGTAAGACTTGTTCGCATCTCATCTGACACGGTTTCAGCTAACCAAGAACAGAGAACCGAAGCAGAAGAGCCAGACGAGAATCAGTGGGATCAAGTAGATGACTTCAAGTGGCTCAAGGCTGGTCACAGTCCCAATTGGACCACTCTATCAGAAAACGAGAGGCTCAGCGATGATCTTTGGAGGGGTGTTGTGCCCGGCCAGCCTGGCGTCAGTGTAGAGGAAGCTCTGAAGAAGCTCAATATCCCCCGAAAGTAGAAGTAATGATGATAGATTCCCTATTAGGCAGTTTTGTACCACAATAATATACGATGAATAACAAGAGAATGATGATAAATAGAATAGCATGATAAATGTGATTTATTTGACCTGGAGACTCCAAACACCGTGCTGATAAGCCAAGGCATTGTTAATTAATGTTAAATAGGCCACTCCAAATGCCATAGGTGACCGACCCATAATAATTCGATACATGATTTCGTATATCATAACTCCATTTTGTCACCAGCGCTGATATCGTCCTTTCGATCTCGTCCCGTAGCTTCATCCCTCAACCGTTGAAGTAGAACACGCTGCTTTTCGATGCGTGTTTCAAGCTCGCGAATCTCGTCGTTCTGTTCAGCGATGGACCGGTCCATATCAGGTAATTCGCGAACTTGTGCGCGAGCTCGTTGCAGCTTGTGTTTTAGCCCGTCAGTTGCGCCCGGCACATCTTTGAAAGACAGTGTAGGTCCAGGCGCGTTGTTTCCTGTGGTGCCAGGCGCAGGTTCGGTGGTAATTCCAGCTGATGATTGAATACCGGCGCGGACGCGCGCGAGCACAAGGGAGAGCTCGGAGAGAGCATCGAGAGTGTCGGGAGAGAAGGTAGGCGGTAGAGCCAGTGGGTGTGGGCCATGCGCCGGCGCCGGCGCTGATGCTGATACTGATGAGGGAGACATGGTCTGTCGATTTTATGATACGATCGGTTCCGACTTGACCGCTCGAGGGCTCGACTGGGAAAGGGTGAAGAAGGAGAGAGATATAATCGGACGAGATCGATGTGCATGCGGTGTAGTGCAATGATTTGATTTTGATTCGAGGTGAGCTCCCAGCTCTGTTGCGCAGCTCGGGGAAATAGACCGGGTGGAACCTTTCAGCCTTGCATAAAATCCAGGTCCCTTAAAATGGATATTCCACGTTTATCGCGCTGGAGATGGTGGTGGTGGTGGGCAAATAGTAGACATCGATTGGGCCGATGAGCAGTTTTGTTGTTGGGTGGACGGTCCGAAAGAGAGTGAGGAAAGGTGAAAGAGTTACAGTGTGAGCTCATCATTGTACAGTACAGTAGCCGTGTTATAGGTGCGGTTGCACAGTATCAATTCGACTCATGCCACTAAATGGCATGACATAGACCCCCACTACAACTAACGTGTTTCCCTGCAAAATCGACAGTCCCCATCAAATCACGCATCATTCCTTTACTCAATCTTAGACAAGGGCCCGAATTACTCTCCGTCCTGTCTTATCCTTATCTGTGTCGACCCGAAACCTCTCTTGTTTATACCTCGACCTAGTTCCTCTCTTTTTCTTTCCGGTCTTTTCTTTCATTGCTTCAGTGCAAGAAAACCTAAACAACAAATAGCCATCATGTCCAAGACCGACCAAAAAGCCTGCCTCAGTACGTCGTCATGCCCCGCCCCCTCCATCAGCTCCAAACATTTCTATGCCCCGCGATCGTGATAGCTTGCAATGCATCGTCCTTCTGCGAGACGCTCAACAACCGCTCCTCCAGTCATTGCCCAATGATCGGAGGCCGGACTGAATTATCGTCTTTTACATCATTCTACTATACCTCAAAATGGCATGGCTAACCATAGAATTGCACTCTTACAGTCGTCATTGACGGTTGGGGTATTCCCTCCGCCGACAGCCCCAAGAACGGCGATGCCATCACCAACGCCAAGACCCCCGTCATGGACGCCCTCTACAAGGACTCCAAGGGTTACACCGAGCTTGAGGCCTCATCGCTGGCGGTAGGCCTTCCCGAGGGCCTCATGGGTAACTCTGAGGTTGGACATTTGAACATTGGTGCCGGTCGTGTTGTCTGGCAAGACGTTGTCCGAATTGACCAGACCATCAAGAATGGCGAGCTTAGCCAGAACGATGTCATCAAGAAGACCTTCCAGAGCGCTGCTGCTGGAAACGGCCGACTGCACCTCTGCGGTCTCGTCTCTCACGGTGGTGTGGTAAGTCAGATCATGAACAGATCCTTACATTGTTCCGAGTAATTGCCAGTCACTTACACTATAACAGCACGCCAAGCAAACTCACCTCTACGCCCTCCTCAAGGCCGCCAAGGAGTACGGTGTGCCCAAGGTTATCATCCACTTCTTCGGTGATGGCCGTGACACCGACCCCAAGTCCGGTGCTGGCTACATGCAGGAGCTCGTCGACAACATCAAGGAGATTGGTATTGGTGAAATTGGTACCGTTGTCGGCCGATACTTCGCTATGGACCGCGACAAGCGTTGGGACCGTCTTGAGATTGCCCTTAAGGGTCTTATCCTCGGTGAGGGTGAGGCCTCTGAGGACCCCGTCGCTACCGTCAAGGCTCGATATGAGCAGGGTGGTGACATGAACAAGGATGAGTTCCTTACTCCCATCATTGTCGGTGGTGATGACCGCCGTATCAAGGGTAAGTTCAACTGAATACCTGTGTTGCACACGCAGTGTCTAACTTTTGCAGATGACGATACCGTCTTCTTCTTCAACTACCGATCCGACCGTGTCCGCCAGATCACCCAGCTTCTTGGCGATGTCGACCGATCTCCTCTTCCTGACTTCCAGTACCCCAAGATCAAGCCTCTTGTCACCATGACCCAGTACAAGGGCGACTATCCTTTCGAGATTGCCTTCAAGCCCCAGCACATGGGCAACGTTCTCGCCGAGTGGCTCGGCAAGCAGAATGTTGAGCAGGTCCACATTGCTGAGACCGAGAAGTACGCTCACGTCACCTTCTTTTTCAACGGTGGTGTTGAGAAGGTTTTCCCTCTCGAGACTCGTGACCAGTCCCAGGATCTAGTCCCCTCCAACAAGTCCGTCGCTACCTACGATCTTGCCCCTGAGATGTCCGCCGATGGCGTCGCCGACCAGGTTGTCAAGCGTCTCGGCGAGCAGAAGTTCCCCTTCGTCATGAACAACTTTGCTCCTCCCGACATGGTCGGTCACACTGGTGTCTACGACGCCGCTGTCATCGGCTGTGAGGCCACCGATAAGGCCATTGGCAAGATTCTTGAGGGCTGCAAGAAGGCTGGCTACGTTCTTTTCATCACTGCCGACCACGGTAACGCTGAGGAGATGAAGTTCGCTGATGGCAAGCCCAAGACCAGCCACACCACCAACAAGGTGCCCCTTCTCATGGCCAACTACCCCGAGGGTTGGAGCCTCAAGGACACCACCGAGGGTGTCCTTGGTGACGTTGCCCCTACCGTCCTCGCCGCTATGGGTCTGCCTCAGCCCGAGGAGATGACTGGAAAGTCCCTTCTCCAAAAGGCTTAATTAAGATGACGATGATGACAAAATATACTTAAAAATGAAATGAATCCCGAGGGATGGTGTAGTAGTAGTGGTAGTAGTATTAGCGATTTGTTGATGGCTGAGCGCTGAGCGCTGGACGTGGGCGTGGGCTGTTGGTTCTTGATGCGTGCCGATCGACTGCATGGCTTTGGAGTTGATGAGGGTTAGAAGTTACCCTCGACTAGATAGACCTAGAGTCTAGAGTTTTAAAAGAGTAAAATTACTGAGAATAGAGGATTATAATGTTGTTTCTCAAACGCTTCTATGATTTGGGATGACAGTTCACCTATACATAACATGGCTGAAAACAATATCAACATGTGTGTTAAAAATTAGTACTTAGTAGGTAGGTACCCAAGTAGTAATAATTCGTTCGACACCACTTTTGCCGAACGATTGTTTATGAATTGTTGTTATAGCTGCCCCTTATTCACTCCTTAAGCACTCTCTCACAACTGTTAATTAAGCGTGAGGATATCAGCCAGCTGCTGAACCAACTAGGATGATAAGCCATGGCTGTCTGTAATGTCTTATCATATATTCTTAATAATAGAATTCCTATGTTGGACATGGAATAACCTCAGTTTCTGTTCATGTGCACTATGTTGGTGAGAACCAACTTATCAATTCGCCTGCCTGCCATGAACACTGCGTAGTTTCCTCCTGTCTCATGAGAGACGCCCTGATTCAACACTGATTAAACGTAAAAGGCAAATTACTCACACTCGTCAAATTTTGAGTCGACTTGTTGCTACTTTTGCCACCCACAAGACCGAATCATGAAATCTCTATTGCTGTATAACAAGGAGCCAACTAAGGTGCGTGTAGGGAACATTCGTTTTCATAAAGCAATATTTTATTTTTCTCTCCGATCCTAAAAATTGTTTCCAATTGTTGATTCGCGGTTCAAAGATGGAGAGACAAGCTAAAAGGAAAAAGAAAACAACTGACCACGCCCCTGTCGGAAACATAACCAGCAAATAAGAAGGACACGGAGACAAACCACCTCCATGCATTTCTAATATCTAGTTTGTGCGTTATCCCGCCGTATTATGCTGGCCTACTTGCCTTCTGGGTATCTAGACTAGGGCTTTGCATTCTCAACCAAGATCCATGTAAAGCAGATCATACAATCCAAGACATGAGATAGGAGCAGATGTGTACCTGTTGATCATATTGTTAAAGGCGGCCAGACAAAAGTAACGAGTGGATATCAAACAGCAGACTCGGAAGGAGAGATTGTAGATTATGTACACACCCACAGCGCCGCGTCTGCTCGACTCAACGGCGAATTGAAGAAGCTAATCAGCCACTGTTCGGCGAGAAAACTCCTGTACATACAGCTCGAGATGGAACTTGGAGAGTTCGACACACATACAACCAATGATGAGTCGCGGAGGCATCGCCGAGATCCTCACCTTCAGATCACAGAGATCAGCTCCCGCATCCTGGACGATCAGAAGTCCCCACACGCTTCAGATCTGTGCAACCTGACGAGCCACATGTTCTCCCCGATGGCTCTAGCTCACCCAATGCGAGCGCTTGACAATCGCCCAGGGGCTGACCATAGCTCCAAACCAAACCTGCCAGGGGCATCTCAAGAATCCTTGCCTGGAGGGACGCCGGAGGTCCCGCTCCGTTATACAAAGGCCCTGTAATGGCAGTAGAGTGGCTAACACGCGGAAGGTAGAGGGGCAGAGGGTTATGGGGTCCAACATGTGCTTCTGTGAAAGAAATTGTATGCGAAGTCTCTAAACGATGACCTAGACGATGTTATGTGGGTACGTGTTTTGGTGTCCGATCGTGGGGGAGAGGCAACGTCCCCAAGATCGGGCGGGAATAAGGGACAATCTCAGGGTCGAGACACTCAATCGAGCCTGTAGGCTTTCAGCAAATCGCGTGGTAGGACAGTCATACACCAAATACAGTAACCGTGCTTCGTGTCAACTCTAGTGTTTTGTGGCACAGGAGAAACGACAAAACGTAAGAGTAATGAGTTGCGAACCGCATGACGGTGACTCAGTACTTTGATATGTCTTGTAGCTGTTCTGCCTTTGCAGCAAAGCAGACAGCTCATAATACACATGAATCGCAAAAAAATAAGACTGACTGAGAAGACTAACACGGAAGCTCAGCTATCCGTTGCAAGTGCTTTAATGATCTCATATGCACCATCACTAGCCTCATGGGGCCCGTCTTGAAAAGTAAAGGACGTGTTGCGACGTTTGGATGTAGAAGCGCGAGAATCGGCTGTATTATGCATAAAGCTGAGATTGCACTGGGCTGATTTGAAAGAAGACCTCAAACTCTCCAGAAAATGCGACACCAAAAGATCCAAGGCACAACTCACGATCCTGTTGACTGTGTGCAATCGACCACCACTTCCCGCGTAAAATTTGTACCTGACACCTGGCGATGGCCTCGAACGAATCCACCGCGGCCGAATGTCAATCGGCTTTGGACCAAGGGGTGGCAGGGCGATATCGACGGCTAACGAGTGATCAACACGGAGATGATCGCAAAATACCATCATCGGGAAATCGTGATTCTAGGCATAAGAATGAGCCAGACTCCCGGGATAAGATGTATCTTGTGTCTGTTTCAGGGACACTGATCGACATGAATGCAAGTATCAACCTTTCAAGCCAAGACGTTTAAATCGCCGTGTTCCCTAAACCAGCAGTTGGATTGGTAGATTGGGTGCTATCGACAGGCCTTATTAGCCGACTCCTTTCAAGCATAACAACATTCCCTACTGAGCCACTCCTGCACGAAGGGTCGTCCCGTGGGTTTCGATCCGAGCTAACGGTGCGCTTCTTCGAGATCGTAAAGAGAGGAAGCGCCAAGCCACCCAATCAGAGTGTTTTCGGTCGCTAAATCCGAACAGCGGCGTGGCGATATGCGCGAGAGATGCTCTTTGCCACTCGATATAGGAATTTTTCATGGATGTGAGAATTCGATATTTGCGATCTCGACATTTAGTTTCCCATTGCCACAGAAGAAAGGTTCAGGGTGTGCGCATCCTGGCTGCAGATGTTTTTGATGATTGCGGGAACTTTCCCAATGCTTCTAGACCATCCTTGGTAGGTCAGGGCGGAGAATCATCGGAACAAGATCTGTCCTGGCCAAGTCTCGTGACCTTCTAACAGACGGGAAGGATAAGCCTTATCCGTAATTCCACGGCACCAGACAATTCTTGATTCGTGTTCTTGACTCCCTAGGTAGTACCTAGTTATTGCGAGAAATCAAGGAAAACAAGACTCTTGCTGTAGAAACCCGTCGAAACTGGTCTAAGCAGGGTCTCAGGGTCTCAGGGGATGTACATATTGGGTTGTGTGCAAGGACCCTGAAATTCTCACTGGGGTCGACGTCATGTGGAAAGTGATCTGCAAAACAGAGCCTCAGTACACAGTAGAACAGCTGACGACGAAACTAGGGGTCTGTATCAGCTCACATCTTACCTTGGAAAAACCACAAGATCTTCGTTCGAGTATGTACTTGGAACGCAGAGAATAGAGGAGAGCGTTCTGGGAAGGGCAACTCACAAGCTCACAAGGCTTCCAGGGATTATACGCATGGACACCAGATAAAGGCGGATTTCCTGCCCGGCTCCCCGCGAGTAGTGTTGGGACATTTCTGTCAAGACAGGATATCAGGAGACAGACAACAAATGCCCTCTATGATTGGAGGCCAGGATAAGCAGCTGTATACATAGATATCATTAACGAAACAAGATGCAAATACTGCTTTTTGGCTGTAACATGGAACGTTTAGTAGGAGCAACTCGCTTATTATTGCTGGGTGGTTGAAGATCAATTGCAAGGAGGGTGGAGTCGGGTGTAACGTGGGTGATAGATGTAGGTTAGTACCCGGGTGACTAAGAGTTACCTCCGAACCCAACTATTGGATGGATGGATGGATGCTTCAGTGCATCTGATTTTGGTGCAATGTGAGGATCGCATGATTTGCAATTATAATTCTTGGAAATTCGAAGCATTTCAGGAATTTGTTAATGGCTTAATCAAACCACGTGTTTCGTTCGGCACTTCTATACCTATCACAATGGAAGTTGCATCCATGTCACCTGAAAGTAAAGTTCCGGTGTGCCGTTTCGTGTTGTAGTTTGCAGTTTGCAGGAGTCTGGAACCATATGCCTTGGTCAAACAAGGCCGATGACAGACACAAATCAAGATCAGCGACCACAGAAGCCACAGGTGAAAGAAAAACAAGACTATTCTTTCCGCGGCACTAGTACGCGGGCCATTTGCCTTGTTTTCTTTCCATGAAGCTGAACCGTCATTGGCTGAACTGTCCTTGTTTAGCCCCCACACTGGGACTCTGGGCGCAAGCGAGGTGACAGTTGCGGGAGTGGCGGTATCAAGTCTTTCAAATCACCCCCAGCAGCTGTTGTTTACAGCGTCCCATCGGCTGGAGCACGAAGCAGAAGCAGGTGTTTACCGGGGAAAAAAGGGGTTCATATATAGTCCATGCACACTCTAGGTGTTGCGCTAGCAGAGCCCGTTAGAGGAGGTCCCTGCTTTGTCTTTTTTGGGCCCGATGTTCTCTGATCCCTATGGTTCTCCATCGACGTGGAAATCGGAGCAATGAGGGCGCGATCTGACCTTCTAGCTCTTGCATCCTCGTCCCAACCTGGCAAATCCTCACTCAACCAACCCTTCTTTTCGCCGCCTTGCGATGCCGCTACGCACCGGGACTCGGGTGCCTTGGTAGTCGCAGTGGCTCTGGCTGGACCTGGTGGGCATGCTTCGAGTTGCACTCTTGCTGTTGCTGGTGGAGGCCCTGAATGCCTTCTTCTTCCTCCGTTCACTACCACTGCCACTGCCACTGCCACTGTTGAGATTTGCCTCCCATACTTCCAGCCTTAAACGGACTGCACTCTGTTAAGTATCCTACTGCGACGGTATTTCCCACTTGTGGCTTGTTTACCCTTTCTTATTCTTTTGACCCGACTCTGAGCTCCCTCTGGCTCGGCTTGCTTGAATTCTCATCCCGTACCATCCAAGCCGTCCACACCACACTCAACTATTTCAGACCTCTTTTCCTCTTTTCCTCCCTTCTCTGCCGCCGTGGAACGGTCGCTTCTCTCCTAATTCCTCACACCCTGTCGACTTGAGTACCACCCTGAGCGACCCTGGTCTATTCATATACATACATATCGCCCGTTGGCATACCGGACTCCACCACTTCTTCTCTTTTTTAAAAAAGACACTTCAGTTTCTGGAAACCTGTTTAGCTTTGCTGCTTCATAAAGCTCTTACTCTTCCACACGGCACTCTTGACTACGACAACCCGACCTGATCGGTACTGTCCATCACTCTACACAACTCAGGCCACGAATCGCCAGCACAACAACCTTTTAAACAATTCAGCATTCGAAAGACGAGCGAATACCGACAATAACTTACTTGCCAACTGTTCGACTACTCTAATTATCGCCACAAAACATTTTGGTCATACGTGACGACACAATTACCCAGTCTCGGCATCTTCAGATTTATCGATTCTGGTCACTAAACCAAGCTCTCGAGACTACGCAAACATCACCACTCAAACGGTTGCGATTCCAGGAGTGGATGCGATATTTTGTTGCCAAAAGCTGATTGTGGAGAGAAAATCGACTAAGAGAACTGCGACACCAAATTAACCAGCATACGGGAAATCTCTCCACCAAAGAATTGCACAGTCGGATCAAAACTGGGGATTTGGCAAAAGTCCAATCTCAGGGTCTTAATTTTGTTGAAGTGAATTTCAGCAAAGGTGAGTGTCCTAGAAACACCCGGCATTTTTCCCCTTTGAGACTGTGTAACTGGCCTGCCATCATATTTCGTCATCTGGCGATGAAGCTTCGATCGATCGATCGCTCGTCACCCAACAGCCAATAGAAGCTCTTCTCAGCCGCTTGCGAGAACCTTTGTTGCTCATACCCGACATCATATTGCTATGTTTTGTTAATAACATATTGTGCTAATAAGTCCCCTGACGTCCAGGCTCTCAGCCCGCTGTAAGGTGCTTCCAGGCCCTACGTCACGGATCGTCGGACCCGGACCCGGACCCTGACGTTCTTACCAGAACACAGCTCGACGACTAGTTTCTACGACATGCTAACTGCTTCGCATTTCGGGAAATGCTAAATTGTCCATCAACAATACTTCCTACTTGAATTACATGAAAGACAATGCCACTTGATCAAGATATTTCCCAAGGAACGCAACCGCCGCCGTCTTCCTCCAAGACTGGCCACCCGCTCCCCCGACGAACATCCCCAGCGAACTCGGTTACTCTTCGTCATCACCGATTAGCACGCGATGCATCACTCAAGGCCAGCCAGGGCTCAGGGCCTGCTGCCAAGACGACGACGACAACATCTCCTCGGCGTAATTCATCAGGCGACAGCAATGAGACCGGCCAAAGCGACCCTAATACATGGTTTGATCAGTCAAATCAGAACCCAACCGCCACATACGACAGTAATGTCATGGAAGGTAAGCGATCGTCTCAAAACGAAAGAGAACGGGCAGAATGTTGACTCAATCGATAGTTGATCCCCCGTTCTTTCAAAAAGAATCAGACTCTTCAAACGAAGACAAACCTTACTACGATCAACTCGCACCCCCTAAGCTCACAGCAGCACACAGTAGCAGTGCAGATGATTACCGAAGTGTCATTGATGACCTCACGGTAGAAATTCAGAAGCTCCGTGAGGAACTCAAACGCTACAAGAACACAGGTCCAGATATGCTTCGAAAGGAGAAGCTTTTCGAGATCAAGTGTCATGGACTGCCAAAGAAGAAGAAGAGAGAACTCGAGGCTACCCTCCGAGACTTTGCAGCAAGTCTAGATGGATCTCCCAACACATCGTCATCGCAGAACAAGAAGAAGTCCCGCCATGCCAATCGCGACAATATGTACTCTGGTTCTGGATCTAAGCACGCATCATCATCGTCAGGATCCAACTTCCCCCCAGCTGACTCCGCATATGCCTCCATGTCCACTGGTGCCAAGTCGTCGGGAACTTCTTTGAGCCGTCCTAGCATGGGCTCGCAAACAAAGTCGTCAGAAACAGTCGAAAATTATCTCCGCGATATTCCCGAGGGACTATATCCCCGGCATATGATTATGACAGAGAAGGAGAGAAAGAAGCTTGTCGTTCGTCGGCTGGAACAGTTGTTCACAGGCAAGATCGGCGGACGCCACGTGGTGAGGAAGCAGCCTGTACAGCCAAGTGGTAGTTCCGCCGCCCTAGCGTCTGTCGTTGCGGACACACAACCAAACGTTACCAACACCTCAAACTTCTCTATTCACGAACCTCCGACACTGCAAACAAGCGGCAAAGAGCCCACAAGAGAGGCCCGAATCCTCCCTAACGAACAGCAACCCGGCCACTCTGGTAAACAGAGTCGGTCTACTAATAATGGCTCTGCATCAAATTCCAATGGTGACAATACCGAGTCCGGCAACGGTAACAGCATTGGTTCAGGTACAAACCCCTCGCCTCCAATGACAACCCTACCCGAACAACGACCCACACGACCCCGTGATTTAGACCCAGACCGTACCCAAGTGCCGGCCGATAACATGGATTATATCCGCCATCTCGGCTTGGTGCCACCGGAATTGTTAGCAGTACAGCATAACCAGGATGTTCATCCTGATGCCGAGGGATGGGTTTACCTCAACTTGCTATGCAATCTGGCTCAGCTCCACATGATCAACGTTACCCCTGACTTTGTTCGCTCTGCTGTAACTGGCATGAGCACCAAGTTCCAGGTGTCGCCCGACGGCCGAAAAATTCGATGGCGTGGTGGAACAGAGGGAACAAAGTTCAGCAGTGACAGCTCCGGATACAACTCCCAGAAGAGTCCTTCAACAGACGACACTGAAGGCGGATCCGAGAGCAAGCGCAAACGTCAGAAGACGGGTCGCTCTACAGGTGATGAGTTTCAGTCAGGAAGCTCGAGCAAGCACAACCTCAAGTACGACCCACAGCTGTGTGCTCCTTCCGAAAGCTTCCATTACAAGCCCTTATTTGCGCAACAGGATTCTTCAGGTGGCCAGACTTCGCTCGATGAGACTGTCTCCTCGTTTGGCCCTCCTGAGGAAAGCAATATTGGCGAATCGAGATGGGGATTCAGTGGCTCCGGTGCGTCCAGTCGCAGGAAGCGCCGTCATGACGGCGCCATCATCTACTACAGCGGTGCTCCGTTCTGTACAGATTTGTCTGGAGATCCCGGTGATATGTCACCCACTACCCAGATGCGAGCTGCCAGCCAAACACAATCAGACAAGGGTTCTTTCAAGGTTCCGCCGTCGCCCCTCCGACGAACAGACTCTGGGTCGTTTCTCAACTACCGACCACTGACCGACCGCGGGGTTTTGTCGACCCAGGCGACTACAGCTATGGATATCGATAGCGAAGACCCGCCAAGCCTTACAGACGATACCGATGACGCCAGCGACGTTGACTTGGATTTCACTTGGAGCGACAATGCCCAATATATGCAGCACTACCCCCTTGAGCCTTGCGGTTTAGGCGGAGTTCTGCCTGAGGACCACTTCATGGTAGTTGTTTCCACCAAAAGATCCAAACAAGATGAACTGTCCTCAATCCAGATGGCTGGTGGAGGGGTTGGCGAGGCTACAGATGCCGTCGTCCGCCGTTTGACAACCATGTCAACTTCGTCTCCAGTCTCGGGTGCTCTAAGGTCGTTGCCGACTATGGGTCCCCTCCCTGTTGAGATTGAATATATGTCAGGTCGCATTAAGCGGCTAACACCAGTCTCGCTGCCACCCCCTGCGATTTTCTTTCCACCATTCAGTCCTAGTGAATCTACCGTGGACTCTGACGATGACATGTCGGATGATCTGGATACATCTGAATCATTAAGAGATCTTATGGGACAGCGGAAATTGCAACATCAGTCGGATGGCTACCCTGATGGCGTTGATCTTAGCAGTGGCGATGAAGAGGGCGACGAACCCGATGACTCGCCCAGCCAAAACATGTACGCGGCCAGCCGAGATCCAAAGGCGCTGCCAAACCGTCCTCGACAAGCTGCTCGCCGTACCAGTAGTGCTGCTGCGGCTGCCGGCACTGCCCGAGGTGCGAGTAAGAGTAACAGCGCAAACCCGGCGCTGTCGCATGACGCTAGTTCCGTTGCTACTGCTGGCGCGGCGGAGAGCGGCTATAGCAGTAGTGATGAGAGCCGTTGATTTCACGTTTACCCAATATGTTGCCATTCTGCATTTCACGATTTTTATTTGGGGTTTAGGTTGATTATGGAATTGAAAAAATGGGTTTCTTCGCATATTTCTATACGGTTAGGGAACAACCTTGGATCCCTGTTTTTAAGGCAAGGTTACACAATTCGCATTGAGCTTGGCGTTTAGAGAGGAAGGATCATGATTCCCTGGGTAGTCTTTGTTATGAAATGAAAGGTTGCACTAGCGCATGCCTTCGTATGGATTCTTTTTCTGAATGAATACTTGTGGCTTCTGGTGTTATATCAAGATACCAAATTTACAGTTCACACACCATTTTCCCTCTTTGATTAGCCTTCATTGCTTGTATCGCCTGCTTCTTGATATGTGTAGTCAATCATACTACATGTGTCAGAACTCACATTGAGACGGTTAGTGCAGTGCAGTGGGGATGGATGAATAGCGTATGCCATACGCCAGTGAAGCTTGGAAGATAGGCATTGTTAATCCAACTTGACGTGTTAAGTAGGAGGCTTGAGAAATGCTTCATGTTCTGATTTTACTCATGAGAACATGCGTATGACATTGTTGCTACGTCACGTGAGCAGACACTCTCAGTCCTGAACTGACGTGATACGCGACGTATCGACCTCATCATCACGAAGTAGGATGTATTTCTCAACGACTTTTGGATTGGCCTTCATCGGATCACTTCTGAGTGTTCCATGTGAGGCTGAGACAGTAAACAATGTTGCTATCATTGGTCCGTACCTTGATTCACGGCAGGACAAGTTCTGGACCAACACCTTGGCACACTTCCCGAGGCGTTATTGTTCAGCCCTGTTCATTTAAGAGTTGACGTAAACTGACATTTTGATGTAGGAGCTGGCGCTGCTGGGTCATCAGCAGCATTCCACTTGAGGAAATATGCCCTGGAAGAGAACATTGCAATCAATATCACCGTTTTCGAAAAGACGGACCATGTAGGAGGTCGCTCATTGACGGTCCCCGCCTACAACGACCCTTCTCTACCTATCGAGCTGGGTGCATCCATCTTCGTCGGTGCCAATCACATTCTTGTCAATACGAGCAGGCAATTTCAGCTCCCGTTGAGCAAGCCTCACCGGCTAGACAAAGACGATCTGACAGCCATATGGGATGGTATTGACTTCGTCTTCCAGACCACCGAGGGGTCCTGGGGAGGATGGGATCTAGCCAAAATGTTTTGGAGGTATGGCCTCTCACCGTACAGGGTCAAGAAGCTTGTAGATAGTATGATCGGAGAGTTCCTCAAGCTCTATGAAGAACCATACTTTCCTTTCAAGTCGCTGTCTCAAAGAGCAGAGCAGCTGGGTTTGGACCGGTTTACAAGTCTTACGGGAGAGCAGGTCTTGAAAAATGCCGTAAGTGTACCATACCCGATCACAAATCTCAAATGGCTAACAGTGTAGAACATTGATCCTCGTTTTGCCCGTGAGATCTTACAGGTTGCCACACGAGTCAACTATGCCTCCAACTTGGCTTACATCCATGGATTGGAGACTCTGGTTCGTTGAGACTTTGCTGCCTACCAGCTCTGAGACTAACTGAAGTAGGTGTCATTGGCCACCGATAATGCTATGTCCGTTGAAACAGGCAACTGGCGTATCTTCGATGAGATGATAATGGATAGCGGAGCAGCTGTCTACCGCAACGTGACCGTGGCCTCTATCGAGAAGTCCAAAACAAAGACACAGTCGTCATCGTCATCCAGATACGTTGTCACAACTGCAGACGCTCACTCAAAGGACGACGCTGCCGAAAATTATGGCGTTGAGTTCGATAATGTCATCATCGCCAACCCCTGGCAGTTTAGCAACATCAAGGCGGGTGAGGGTGTTCTGGATCGTGTAATCGACGAAATTCCATACACCAAACTTCACGTTACACTGTTCGCGTCGCCTTTGGAACTGAACCCCGAGTTCTTTGGCATGAAGTCCGGGGGCAAGGCACCCGCCACTGTCTACACGACCTTGGCTGAGGGCGACGAAGCAGGACAGGGAGCTGATGGTGTTGGACGTACCGGGTTTTACTCAATCAGCACCTTGAAATACGTCACCAACCCCAAGACCGGACAAAGGGAGCGCGTTTATAAGATCTTCTCGCCCAAGGCCGTCACCGCAGAATTCCTCACTCGTATTATGGGAACTGAGATTCCCGAGCCGGTTGTCTCTGGCAAGGAACAGAACGAAAACATCTCGTGGTATTATCCCCACTCATTTTATGCTTATCCCATCGAGCTGCCTCGTGTCACATTTGAAGACCCTGTTATTGGTAAGGGCGTCTACTACACTTCCGGCATTGAAAGCTTCATATCTTGTATGGAAACTAGTGCTTTAATGGGTAGGAATGTAGCTCGGCTGGTGGTCGACAATTTTGCTGGGATCTCTCGCCCAGAAGAACCCTTGGGTGCGGGCAATGAGAAGAGGCCATTAGGAGAAGAGATGGAAGGCATCAAAGTGCAGGCCGAAGGCGAGCTCTGATCGCAGTGAGCATCTATGATTTCCTGCGTTCTTGTCTTTCTACCATCCCTTGGGCGTGTTTACTATAGCCTCGGAGTCATTCATTATACAAGGCCATATGTGAGATATGGAAGGGAAGTTACATGATGGCTTCTTTTGAGAGTCCATTTTACTAGATATGTCTACAAAGCCCATAGCAAGTTACTATTTTGCGATGGGATCGGCGATTGTCCAGTTACTGGATGTTACAAATTGAAATTGAATAAGGGATCTTATTGAGCCGACAACAAAAATGAAGCAGTCCCCATATCTGAATTATTCCTCGACCTTTTGTATCAGATGAAAGAAATATAGACCCAAATAAGTAAAGGAGCGAATTTTGGTGCAAGACGATCAAGACATAGGAGGTAGTTATCTACTAAGGTACTCTTCAACGCCCTACCCTTTGTGGCGCGTGTCAACTGTGGCAAAAGGACCCCTCCTTCACCCCTCCAACCAAAGTCAAAACAAAGTATACAAAAAGAGAAAAAAAAAACAGGTGGGAGAACAACAGTCTTTATCAACTGTACTTCCTTCCATGCTATGACGCAGCTTGTTACCTTCACACACGCTTTAGCTTGCTCTTGCCCC
The DNA here is from genome assembly GCF_000303195.2 of Fusarium pseudograminearum CS3096. Classification (NCBI taxonomy): domain Eukaryota; kingdom Fungi; phylum Ascomycota; class Sordariomycetes; order Hypocreales; family Nectriaceae; genus Fusarium; species Fusarium pseudograminearum. The sequence goes on along the minus strand of NC_031953.1, from coordinate 4,194,684 downwards.
AAACTGTTGGCCTAGAAATCTGACGTTAGGTGCTGTCATAACTGCACTTTCCCTTCGTGCCGTCACAAGACAAGTAGACGACTAAAAGAAAGAGCCAGTAGCAAACGGGGAAGAGCGACCCTGCCTTCCTGCCTGATCCTACCCGCTTCTGCCCTGGTGTCTTATCGTCACGTCACAGCTTTTTATTAGTTCGTCGTGCAGCGATAGCATCGTCGACTTCCCACTTCCTCTTTTCTCCCTCTTCATTTCCGAAGTTAGGGAAATCGCATCAGCGCCTTAGCTTTTGATTCAGAGCCAACAACCACCCACGCATCACGCACTTACGCCCGCCCACCTCTTTCCCTTTCTTTTTCTTTTGCCTTTAGAAGCCAGGATCAGCATGTTCGCCCTACGAGGAAGTAAGTGACCGCCCCGCATCATCCCTACCTTTTGCCTATCGCCAACAACGACACTTTCGGCATAAAGGGCTGAGCCGCCCGACTGCTTGGTGTTTCATCATTTTGCTTTCCGATTCATTAAATCATTTTCTTCCAAGTATAGCACGACTAACATTCTGCTTTTTCTTCTAGTCGGCAAGCTCATCTTCGGCTCAAGCGCACAGGAAACCTTGATCGAGTTGCCCCAAGGCCAACTCTACCTCGTTCGACCTCTATCGCCTAAAGGCTATTCCGAACTCATCTTCAGAGATTCGGCCATCCGAATCCGTCGCACCAACCAAGAATTCCAATACCAACTCGTCGTACAGCGTGTCTTTGAAGAGGGCGAAGCGGAACTCCTTGCCGAGGAAGAAGGTGAAGACGCTGAAATCGACGCTCTTGCATCCGAGAAAGACGAAAAGACCTTCCTGCTAGACGAAGCTTTGTCTTTCCGTTTCGAGATCCGAGAAACTGGCGACAAGGTTCTTGCCTGGAAGGATCTCAGCGGTGATACTGGTGACCTGTTCCAGTTTGTTTGCGACTCCACTGTCACATCAGCGCAAGTACAGCAGTTTGTGAGAGTCGCTCAAGAGTGCCAGTACGAACGCAAATACCGCAAGCACAACTCCACTGCTACAGAGGCCGACCTCCAGCAATTTGAGTTTGAAGAGGAGGATCCTATCCCACCTGCGAGCCCACTTCATAGCCCTACACTTGCTCGATCTATCGAGTCTGTTGACGACATGTTGTCCAAGAATGCCGCCAACTCTGCTGCAAAGCGTGCCCCAGAGGTTATTCCGGAAGTGGTCCCCGAACAGGAGATTGAGCCTCAAGTCTTGACTGGACCCGATGCCAACAACCCGCCTGAAGCCATAGAGATCTATGCTGCTGTTACGGCAGAACTTCATGTATTCGACCCTCAGCCTGGCCATTTCGCCCTTGTCGACGACTCCATCATTGCCCAGGTCTCGGAAGTTGGCAAGTGGGAGTACTGGCTTCAGATCGAGTCCGGTGACAAGGCTTACCTGGGTACTCCTGTCGTCGCAGACTTCAACCCGGTATTTGATTTCGAATACCTCTCCTTCGTCTTCAACCACTTCAGCAGTGACGGAACCGCACGATCCTGGCTGCTTCGATTTAAGGATCAGTCTACTCTTGAGAAGTTCCAAGAGGCAATTATGCAAGCCATTTGGGAAAGGCTAAACGAGACCAAGTGGCAGAAAATGCAAGATAAGGAACGCGAATATGTTCTTGATGCTTTTGGCGATTTAACTATGGAAGACGCCCCCGAGACCGAGGAGGAGGAAGAGGAGGAGGAAGAAGAAGAGCTCGAAGACGACCGTGCCCGAGACGAAGAATATGACAGCGATGAGGAGAACGACAGCACCTTTCCCAAGAATGCCGATGGTGAAGTCAACTCTCAGCTGGCAGTCGGCTACAAGCACGACCGCTCCTTTGTTGTCCGCGGGTCTAAGATTGGTGTATTCAAGCACACGCCTAATAATCACCTTGAATTCTCCACCAACATTTCCAAGGTCACCACTCCATCAGGCAAACTGATGAATCCCAAGAAGGTCATGCTGCACAGCGAGGATCGCGATCTTATTTTGCAAAACGAAATAGACCCGAACAAGCTTTACCGTATGGATCTGGAGTACGGAAAGGTTGTTGACGAGTGGCATGTGCACGATGATATTCCCGTTGTCACATTTGCGCCCGAGAACAAGTTTGCACAAATGACGTCTGAGCAGACCTTCCTAGGTGTCTCGAACAACGCATTGTACCGTGTTGATCCTCGACTGTCTGGAAACAAACTTGTAGATGCAGATATGAAGCAATACGCATCCAAGAACGACTTCTCAGCCCTTGCGACCACCGAAAAGGGCTATATCGCTGTTGCCAGTAACAAGGGAGATATCAGACTGTTCGATCGTCTTGGCATCCGAGCCAAGACCCAACTCCCTGCTTTGGGTGATCCGATCAGTGGCATCGATGTCTCTGCTGATGGTCGTTGGATTTTGGGCACTACCAAGAACTATATCCTCCTTGTTGATGCTCAGCAAAAGTCTGGAAAGAATGAAGGCAAGCTTGGATTTGAGAAGGCATTCGCAGCCACTGATAAGCCTCATCCTCGACGACTCGCATTGACCCCTGAGCATGTTGCTCAGTTCTATCACGAAACGGGCAAGCCTGTTGACTTCACGCCTGCGAAGTTCAACACTGGAGAGGGCGCCGAAGAAACAAGTATTATCACTGCCACCGGCCCATACATTATCGAGTGGAACTTGAAGCGAATCCTCCGAGGCATGAAGGCATCCTACAAAATCAAGCGTTACGAAGAAGAGGTCAAGGCCGACGACTTCAAATTTGGCTCAGACAAGAACGTCATTGTCGCACTGCCTAACGAGGTCAACATGGTGGCTAAGCAGAGCCTCAAGAAGCCAACTCGTGAGAGCATTGTTGGCAACATCCGGCTGGGTGGCGGCTCGCGCCGAGGCTCAGGGCGTATTGGGAACCAGGAGAGTGGTAGATACAAGTTGGGCAGAGATGACATCGTCAATGCTCCCTATTAGATGGACTGGTGGGAGGTTATGAGTACACACGCGGTTAGCAGGAGATCCGATCAAAGGAGTTTTGTGTAATTTTGGGATTTCTAGGGCATGAAGTGATTTGAACCTTTGTGCCTTTTTATTTTAGATACCAGCTGCTGATGCTTGAGCATCGCAAACAATTCAATGTTCTTCAGACTACCAATGACCAATACTGAATCGAGACGTAGAAACGTTACGGGATCCAACATACTAGAGAGTAAGCATCACTCGCAAAGCTACAGCAGACAACTGAGGGAGTGTACTAGCGAGCCAACAACACAATAGACCGTGAATTAAGAGAACGACAAAGCCGCTGGGATTTGGTTTTTTTTTTAATAAAAGAATAGACTAAAAGGAAATCCCAAATCATGACCGCTGAAATCCAAACTCGTGAACTCATCCTTTCGTACCCATGCCCCATTGCTATAACAACTTTTATTGAGAAGGCTCTTCGTTCGTCTCGGTTTCGTTCTTCTCATTACCCGACAACAGTTCATCCACCTTCTTCTCGAGTCCAGTAACGATTTGCTGTGCCTTCTGCTCCAACCCAATCACTGCACCAGAGACATTGCGAAGAGTCTTGGGTTGAGAACCCTCAGCACTAAGGCGGGTCATCTCAGCGACGAAGCTAGCGCCCCACCAAGCACTTGTATACTTGAAGACATAACGCTCGAGTTTCTTGTAGTTAGCCTCACGCTGTTCGGGGCTCATTGTAACGGCGTCGTGCAAGGCGTTCGCAAGCTCCTCTGTGTTCCAGGGGTTGACAATTAGGCTGCCATTGAGAGACTGAGCAGCGCCTGTGAATTCACTGAGAATCATAACACCATGGTTCTTTTGTTGTGTTGCGATATACTCATAGGAGACCAGGTTCATGCCATCGCGGGTGGATGAAACAAGGCAGACGTCGGAAACGGCGTACAGTGCGGTGAGCTCATCGAAATTGACAGACTGGTGAAGGAAGTGGATAGGCATAAACTCAATGGTGCCGAACTTTCCGTTGATGCGGCCAACCAGTTCGTTGACAACAGCACGAAGATTCTGATACTCCTCGACGTCTTGTCGCGAAGGTACGGCGACCTGAACCAAGACAATCTTACCAATCCATTCCGGATGCTCCGTAAGGAACACTTCGAGAGCATGTAGTTTCTGAGGAACACCTTTGATATAATCCAATCGATCGACACCAACGACAAGCTTGACGCCCTCGAATTTGCGGCTGAGAGCAGCGATTCGCTCTTGAACTTTGGGCTTCTTCAGACCTTCGACAAAGTTATCGGGGTCGATTCCAATAGGGAAGGCGCCAACTGTTACAAAACGGCCATTCCAGTCAACGCCATTGGGTGTCGTGGGGCACTCGAGGATGCGAGAGCAACTGCTAAGGAAGTGACGGGCGTAGTCGTATGTGTGGAAGCCGATAAGATCGCAGTCGAGGAGGCCAGTCAGGAGTGCCTCTCGTACAGGCAGAATTCGGTAGATCTCACTGCTAGGGAATGGTGTGTGAAGGAAGAAACCAATCTTGACATTCTTCTTTGATTCACCAATTTCCTCACGAAGCATCTGAGGCAGCAGCATCAGATGGTAGTCGTGGACCCAAATAAGGTCACCGTCCTGAACATCTTTGATAACAGTCTTGGCGAAGAGGCGGTTGACCTCCTGGTATGCAGCCCAGGCGGATTCGTCGAATGTGATCTCACCAGGGTGGTAATGGAATAGAGGCCAGAGGATAGAGTCTGGAGATTTTTTGTTAGAAATGCATAGGTAAGTGGAAAGTTACTTGTAATTCTTACTTGAAAACCCATTGTAATGTCTGTCTGCAAGCTCATCGTCGATAAAAACGGGGTGTGCGCCGTACTCTTCTTTTAGTCGTTGCTTCATGCCCTCGACTTCGTTGTCAGGGACCTCGAGACCAGGCCAACCATACCACTGAAAGCTGGTGGTTTTGCTGAGACCGCTCAGTCCAGTAACCAAACCACCAGAAGACATGGAGAATGAATAGCTGCCATCTTCGGATCGCTTAATAGTGATGGGCAAACGGTTGGAAAGCAGTAGCAGGCGGCCTGGAGCGGCGTTGCCGTTCTCTCCAACGGTCTCTGGCATTCTGACTGTACTAGACGAAGGGGTTTAAGAGTGAATTTCGAAGGTGAAAAGATCAAAAAGAGAGAATATGAAAGAGAGAAAAGGATCAGGTCTGATGTGATCGGTTTCGTCGCGGCTCTTTGTCGATGGTCGATTCGATGCGATGGTCTGTGGAGGGGCAGGGAATTGACCTGGCAGCTGGCGCAAAGCCGAGAGGCGTAGATCCCCAGTAGACAGTGGGGTTAGATTTAGCGCAAGGAGCTTTGGGTTGTTGAGTAGCGGAACGATGACGCTATTGCGCGTGAAGTCAGTCGATTAATTGGAGAAGAGCGTGGTAAGCGGATACCGTCAAGTAGGTATTTGAAGAACAAGGTTGATGCTTATCAGTCAGATAGATTTGGCGATAGACTAAGAGTGAAGTAGTTTCACAAGAAAGTAACAGGATGTTCTTGGGGGGGAAGAGGAAATAAAGTGAGAGGAGGAGGACAGTGAGGTCTTATAAGAAGCAATGGGACGGAATAAGCCAGAAGCTGGACAGAAAGAAGCAGGCAAGTACTCCGTACCTCTCTCACAAGGATGGGACTGAGGGGATAAGAAAAAAAAAACGACAAGTGAGGGGCATTCTTTCTGGCATTTGGTGCCCGCAACCAGCCCAACCTAGACCAGTCGTGTACCTTCGCAAAGAAGATGCAACATTTACGTACCTTGCCAGCTTGTGCCTGCCCGTTATCAAAAGCCGTTGATGGTTTCAGGAGATGGGTAAAATGCACTAACTCCTACGTAGAAACTGACAACTAATAGAGCAACAAATTGACACAGGCTGTTTCTTCCCACTTGACAACCGCCTGATCTGATCTGATCTCTCAATAACGAGCATGATGGCTCTTTCTCATGTTTTCTTTGCCTCAACTCAGTACATTATTATCCCGCAATCCGATACATTCCGCTTCCCGGTTGATGTCCATCTGTTGGGCATCGAGATCCGGACCGTTTTCTCTAACCTGATGAGTGCAGAGGGAGGCATTTACAACGCTTCGGATCATTATCACCATCGGAACAGCATCAGGTGCCTGTCACTCAGCCATGAGGTGATGCATGTTCATCAACAAGAGCAATCAAACAGACATGTGAACATCCAGTCCTATGCACTCAACGATTGGTGCCTGCTACAGCTCCTCAAAATTGTTCCGGGAGACAGCCCGGAGGTGTGTCCGGAGACGGGATCGATCCATCGGTCACTATGCGGACATCACAGGCATTTGATCGTCTATTTTTAAGGTGTAGAACCGAAGACGATGGACAAATGTCAAAAACCGGTCAAGAAAGAGCTAGTCTCCACACGAGTGATTCAAAGCTTGATCTCAAACATTTGATCCAATAGTGAGTGACGCATGCAGAACAGGCTTCTTTGGTGTTCTATTAGTTGTACTCCGTACTAGGTTGGCAGACAGGTACTTTACCATCTTCCAGTCCACTTTCCATCGCAGAAAGCCGATTAGCCAATGAGCGAGAAGATCAAGGCCATGTTCGTGTCTTGATCAGGTTTGTTGGCCGGACCAGAACGTCCTGGATATCTGCCGTCTCCAAAATAGAAATACATAGAGAAAGCCCGAGAATTACAAAACGGGGAAGAACTCGGATTTAAATTCACCCTTATTTCTACCCAACGTATTCCTAGATTTCCTGGACTGGACCACAATTTGATGGTACCAGTCTCAAATAGATACTCAGGTAGGTTAGAAACAGCCGTCGGTCCGGTTACCGTCACTAAACCACCAGAACCGTCTGGGTGCATGCCACAAAGATTCTAATTTACGTCGTTTGTTTCATGACTGAAAACTACTCAGTACCTTCCATGTTGGAAACGTTTTTCGCTTCATCTCGGAACATGGGACCGGGAGTGTTAAAAAAAAACCAGTCCTATTTTGAGTCAAACAATTGCACGAGGCTTAATAAATTAGTAGAATGCTTAATTAGAAATTAGACTAGATCTTTGATTCGCCATCGTCTCGTAGTACCTTAGGTAATAAGTAGTCTACCCTCTCAGTTTTACAAATTTACATTATCTTATCTTATCGATAAGCGCAACAAAGCAAAGCCTGTAATTTTTCGAGCATCGATACTGTATCGCGACCACCAAGCACAATTATCAACTGCACGCGCAACGCGCACTTATTTGTCGCAACCATGGAGAAGTCCCAGGATTTCAAGTCGCTCCAGGAAAGCGTCCAGAAGTCGCTTGTCTCGACAACCAAGACTGTGAACCGGATCGCAGCTGAAGACCTGAGCTTTCAGCGCACAGTCAACCCTAACGTTGGCCAACAACTTGACGATCGAACTTCACGGATTCTCGAACTATCTACACGGCTGCTGCAATCAACCGGAAAGGCATGTGGCGTCAAAGCGCCTAAGCTGGAAGATGTCGAAGATATCGAGATGAAATGGAGAGGTGTGGTCGATGTCGTCGATTCTTCACTCGAAAAGGCCGACACAGCGTTGGATGAGTACACAGGACTTGTCAAGAGAAAGGAGCCTCCTGCTTCTGATTCTGTATGTCAACTGCATCCCTACTGAATTCCCCAACTAAAACCTGTCATCAATAGAACCAGGCCAAGAAACCCAAATCGACAACCAAGGTCATCCGAAACGCCAACATCTCCAAGCCTCAACTTCAGTTTGAGCGAAAGCCCGACAACTTCGCTCCACCACCTTGGAAACCAATCCTCAAAGCAAAGCCACACGCCAGCGTGTCTTTGAAAGAGAGCCTCAATATCGTGCCCAACGAAGCCGGCACGCCGCAGTACGTCCACCATGCTTTTAGCTACACTTCTTTGTGGCCCTGGGCAATACCAGCTTCTAACCACCTACCAATAGATATCAACATCCCTACGAACACGAGATTGTCCGCATGGCATACCCCAAACGTGTTTCCAGAGAAGCTGAACCCATTATGTATCAGCCTGTGGACACCACGGAAGCAACTTACGTTGATACATATGAAGGCGTTCTCGAGATGCTGGGAGAGCTCATGAAGGCGAAGGAGATTGCGGTAGACCTGGAACATCACGACTTCAGAAGCTACGTCGGACTTGTGTCCCTGATGCAGATCAGCACACGTGAAAAAGACTGGATCGTGGATACTCTGCAACCCTGGCGCCACAAACTCGAGGTCCTCAACCAAGTTTTTACTAACCCCAAGATCGTTAAGGTGCGTATCTCAAGCTCAATACCATAAGTTCTTGCTGACAACGCTAGGTTTTCCACGGTGCGTATATGGACATAATATGGCTGCAGCGAGATTTGGGACTTTACGTGAACGGGCTCTTTGACACTTTTTTCGCCTGTGGGCAACTTAACTACCCGGCCAAGAGTCTTGCGTACCTACTGTCCAAGTTTGTCGACTTCGACGCAGACAAAAAATATCAGTTGGCGGATTGGAGATTACGCCCACTGCCCCAGGAGATGCTGTACTATGCTCGGTCCGATACCCACTACCTACTTTACATTTATGATCGTGTACGAAACGAGCTTGTTGCAGCCTCGGACAAAACTGATGCCGACAAAGACCTCATTGGTCGTGCTCTAGAGAAATCAAGGGAACAGTCTCTATCTCGCTACGAACATCCCGATTACGACCAAGAGACCGGCGAAGGCTCTCGCGGTTGGAGCTCATACATTTTCAAGAACTCCCACATGGCTTTCGATAGCGAGCAATTTTCTGTCTTTAGAGCTTTGTGGAAATGGAGAGATGACACGGCCAGGAAGGAGGACGAGAGCACCAACTTTGTTCTCGGCAACAGGGACATCTCGGAAATTGCTCGTATTAACCCACCAGACGCAAAGGCCCTTCACAGCCTACTGCCTCTTAATGCATCGCTAGCCAGGTCGCGCTTCAACGAAATCTGGGGATACATCAAGGAGTCCAAGGCCAAGGGTGGCCGAAGTTTGCTTCACTTTTTTACTTCGATGGCGCCGGATAGCCTTATGAGGAATGGCGTACCTATCGCAGCCAGGAAGACCACCAGGTTACCGGACCTTGATGGAGAGGTCACAGTCAGCAGGCTGACTCGATCGCAGTTATTTGGAGACATGCCGATCAGTACTCAGTGGGATGCTTCGACTCGACGGCCCGAAACTGAAGAGGATCTTATTCCGTTCCCCTGGCAGAAGTTCGTTGAACAGGGTACGATTGAGGGAGACGTTCAACACGATACCGTCACCGACCCGGCTGTGGTCCCTGCACAACCCAATCATGTGGAGAATGCAGGGGGCAGTGCTCAAGTTGAAGAGGACGATGAGGAATTTACTCTAAAGAGGGGCCAGAAGCGGAAGTCGGAGGCGGTAGAAGAATCTGACTCTAGTGAGGGAGGATCCGAATCCTCAGATTCAGAGAGTGATGAGGAGATGCAAGATGACAATGGAGTCATTGCTATCGAGGATGGGTCGTCTGGTAAAGCAGAATCTAGGAATGCCCGTCGCAAGCAGCGTAAGGCAGAGGAGAAGAAAGCCAAGGAAGAACAACTCCAACGACAAGAGGCAAAGAAGGCCCGCAAAGCCCAGAAGAAACAGAAGAAGGAGGATGACAAGGTCAAGAAGTTCGATGCAGTGCCTTTTGATTATAGCAAGGCCACATCAGTGGTCAATACGAAGAGGGAACCAAACACTGATGTCAAGGGCAAGAAGAGGGTGTTTGACCCCTATTCCAAGTCTGCAGACACGGACATCAAGGGAGCTCGCAAAGCACCTCCAGTGAGAGGTGAGCGAAGCGCGACATTCAAGAAGTAAAGTGTGGTATTGTGTTGGGGTGTACCGGGTAATCATGGCAAAACTAGGAGTTTACGGGCTTAGACTACAACATAGGATACCTAGGTATACTATCAATATCTCTCATATTCGTTTCTTCATTCACTGGTCCCAATTTACATGGAGGTTGAAACGAGTCGTGCTTGAAGTCAAATATAAACTTGATACGCCGTGACCACGTAACATCTGGGAAGAAAGTAGGAACTAGATGCAACGTAGGAGGAGCAACCTGTTTTTACTTTTAGCAAGGGTTCAAGCAATGCTTGTGACAGCGTGACCTCAGTTGGCCAAGTGTTTCGGTAAGTTCATTTTATTATGTCTGCCGTTGAAGATTTTTTATGTCTGTGTTTGTCTAGGCCACTCGACTAGATCAATTGATTACTTCGCTTCTACTGTTAAGCTCGTATCTCTGCAAAGATCGAATGAGTAAAACATTCAAAACATTCATTACTTCACTTCACTCAATCTCTTTCTTCTATTTTGGTCTCTAGCTTTGCTCCATAATTGCGCAAGGGCAGGTTTTCGAATAATTGCCGAACCATGTTGGCGTAGCAATGGTATGTGTGATTCCCAGGGTGCTGGCGATTAAACAGGGCAAATAGTCCGACTTTTCTCAAGACTTTGATGCACGAGCACACAAGGAGAAGTGGCCATCGGAGCACCCGGACATATGAATCGAATGATGGGGGCCAATTCTTGAAGCTGTGAAACCCGAGAGCTGTCCAATGCCAACGCGCAGAGAGGCGATGTGATAATGCAAGCTCCACTACGGAAGGGAGGCAGGAGTTACCCGTACCCTAATTACCCCGGATTTTCGAACCTTCCCCGCTTTGAATGGTCTCTGAGTTCAACAGGCGCAGACCTTGTTGACAAATAGATAATGTTTGGACTTGTCGTGTGATGTGTATATAAAAAGTCTACAGTTGACGATGTTGTTGTTTTTGCAGAGCAAAACACGTAATTGATGCCATCAACTAATGAATTAAAAATAGGCAACCGCAGCCTAAAAAGTCAAACCGTCGCTTTCCCCTTGCGTTTTGACAAATCACAATCACTGCGCGGCCATTTGGGTTTGCTGACGGCTTGAATGTCACCCCAAAGTCCAAGCCCGCGGCGTGGATGGGTGGCATAACCAATCGCGGGAACTGGGAAGGTGCCATCCAACAGGCGTCCCTGCCAAATGCAGAAGCCTCTATTCGGCTGATTGCCCCCTTCATCTCTCGGACGGCAGCCACGGCGTTGTCTTCCCCTCACTTTGTCTTTGTGACTCGGATAATCTTACTCTGTCGCTGGGCCATTACTCATGGCTTGGCTTGGTCAATAACATCAACTTCCCTGCTTAGTTCTCTCCTCCTCTCTCTCAAATAACAACCACTTTTACATTTGCTTCTACACCCTCATCCGACCGACGGCCTTCGATCAAGCCTCACCGATTCCCACCAACACGACGCATTCCAACGACATCGATCCAGTGTCTCTCTCCTACACACAGAGTCCACCAGCTCCACCGCTACGCCCTGCATGCATAATGCCCTTGTTGCCCGATATCCTTGGTGATGTGACACAGTTGTATAAGTAGAAGGGGGCCGGGTTGCCAGACAAGACCGCTTGGGTCATGTGATTCAGGTGAGGGGAAAGAGATGAGATGAAACCCAAGATGTAGCCATCTGGTTCCCTTTGCCCTCTTCTTCTTCTTCTTCTTTTTAATCGTTGGGTGTTATTTGGTTGAATGCCGATGGATTCGAGCAACGATTTTGTTGTGACTTCCGAAGAAACTTACACTGACAAAACGACACCAACGCCTCAAACAATACGGTGGAGCAGGGACCAAGCCAAAATGTCCTGCTATCTGCCAAGTCCGTGAATGTAAGTAAGACCCGAGAAAGAGTAAAGTACTCATGGGAGCATGCTAACACTATACCAGACTCACGCTGTCTACAGAGAAAGACACAACACTGATGCACGAGCTAATGCTCAGGCCAGTGCGTTGAATGATCATGAGTCCGCCCTCTTCTTTCATTGTCGAACCTATTGCCTCTCGATGCTGAGCAAATCTGAAAGAGATCTCAGCTCATGGCATCGAAGGAATGCTCCTCTTATATGCTTTTGCACCACAAAACGCATGTCTGTCTTCAGAGACTCGTCAGTAGCAGGACGGCGTACGGCTATTCTCTCATTCACGCTGTGGCCCCATCCTTCCCCTCGTTCATTTGAATCGTCCTTGGGAAATCGGTCCTGGATACCAGATATATCCTCTTTCATGTCTTGACTCTGTCGATCGATAGGAACACTATGCCGTTGCTAACACAAATCATCGCTTCTCTGATTGCTTCAAAAGCTCTGCTTTAAGCCCCCAGCACAGGTAATTGTTGCTCACGGTTGGTAGTTCATACCAACTCAATTGATGCTCACATGAAAACACGGCATACTTCATCGGGGTCATTCCGGGGTTCATTATCAAGACAACTCGTTCTCGACCACAACATCTCCCAGGGTGCTTCGTCATTCATGGATTCGTTCGTTTCGTTCGTATGGCCGTCACGCTGTGCACAAGGTACACAGCATATCGAAAAGTTGACGAGTCGTATTGTGGCTATGGTGCTCGATAGTCATTAAAGGCCACTAGAGGTGGTATCGACACGGATGGATTATTCGGACTGGCGCCGATTCGAAGTCATTGCATTTCGATTTGGGATTTGGCACCTACTCGATAACCAACTGCAACTACTCAGACGACCTCGATACAATATTAACAGGTGGATTTGCGTTTCTTTACATACCCTCACAACAGCTCCACTATCAATTCACCTGGGTCATTGAGTCTTCCATCAATCCACCTGAACGACTCGCTCACGACTCACGATTGGTTTATGTTGGTGCGCTACAGTTAGCGACTGACGCTAACCAACGCAAGTTTTGCACCGTGTGGGGACTTTTCACATCGCACAAGAAACTTCAACGTCATGCCTGTGTTTCAAGGCATCGATCCAGCTATGTGCGACCGTCCTGGATCAAGTCCGGGTCAATTCGGCTAAGCTGGCAAGACGAGTGTCTGCCAGCCTGACCGGTTAGTATGTCGATAAACCCCGGCACCGGCCCACGGGAGCTCAGGCATAGCAAATGCCTCATGTTCATGGAAGCTCTCATACATCAACAGGAGCTACTCGAAACGATGTCATCACTTCAAAGTTAATTGAGACTTCAATTTGGACTTGGTCGAGATGGAATCTTTCTTCTTAACAAGGCAATTCATTGAGTGATGAAAAAAAGGAAATATCCTAATGCATTGGAAGAAGCGGGATGAATGAGGCTTTTTATTTTACAAGTCGATCCCTGGGAGGAATTATGCAGAATTTCCCCAACTCTAATCATAGCAAGTGTCTATGATCAATGTCCATCCCAGTTCTCTATCCCGTCTATTACAAGACAACCTCCCCTCTATCGTGCAAGCCGGCATCAGGTGCACCCATGTCGAATTTTTCAAGACACGGTTTAATGCACAACGCTCAGCAGCCTCCTCCGTGTCGTTGACTCGATCATTCGGCACGAGTCTACCCAATGGGTTGGGTAATAACTTAAGTCTGGGAACAGATGTCAGTAAATATTCAATCGTGCACGGACCAGTCGGAATCTTGGTTTGACTTACGAACTTGGCCATGAGGGCAACCATCAGATCGAAAAGACCGATGGCCTCGACGAAAGCGAAACCCAGAATGGCGTAAGAGAAGAGCTGACCACGGAGGGCAGGGTTGCGGGCAACACCGTTGAGGAGAGCGGCGAAGACAAGACCGATACCAATACCAGCACCGGTAAGACCGATGGCGGCGGCACCCATACCCAAGTTCTTGGAGACCTCAACCATGGCCTGGGCGATCTCGGAGGAGTAGGCACGGCGCTGGACCTGGAAGGCGTTGCGGGTGGTGGCCTGGAGAAGAGTCTGACGCTTCATGGCCTGGAGGGGGCTGACGCCTTAATCGATTGTGAGCGAATTGTTCATTCATCGTGATGGGCGAGGTTCGATCGAGTCGGGTTCGGCACCGAGCTCAATTGAGCTCGAAGAAAAATTTTGCCGCATCATCAAAAACTTACCAGAGATGGTTCGCTTGCTGGCAGCAGCGACGTTGGCGCGGACAGCAGGGCGAGCGGCCTTGACGGCCATCTGGGAGGCCAGGCGAGAGGCGAAGACACGAGAAGAGGCCATTGTGATTGATTTGTGAGGGGAGATGGTTGATGGTTGAAAGAGGGAGGGAGAGGCTGATGGGAGGTTTAAAGAAAAGAGATACGGAGCTCAGCACAAGACAGGGCGGTAGTGGGAAAAGGAAAAGGGAAGAGAGAAAGCGTCTGGAGCCGGGAAGAAAGTGAGGATACGTGGGCCCACACGGGTGGATATTACCAGGGGGTGTGAGGATGTCAGCCGGGGCAACGCTTGAGAAAAAGAGCAACAACGAACAATCCGAACGATATATTGTTACGAGAAACCCGGGTGAGAATTGCGGTTCGATCAACAACTACACCAAAGTGAAATATCACCCAGATGAGACAAAAAAAAAGAGGGCTGTTGAAGAGCGTGAGAGCGCTGAAAAACGATAGGATTGGGGATGATATCACGGGTGCGAATCAGCCCAAAGAATCAACCTCTACACGGGCTGTCTAGCCTTCGGAGGAAATCGGGTGGAGTGAACTACAACAATTCTGCACTGTGATTGCTCTACAAAGCCTGAGAAGACTTTCAGGCCTGAGGCTTTTACAGTCGGAGGGACGCGCTTGGCGGTGGACCATGAATCATGGGCGAGGCACAACTACAAGCGCCAGCTGGGGGTTGGGCCGACGATGGAACACGCACTTGAGAAGTCTCGGTACGGAGGAGGGACAAAGCCGGGACAACGAAGACCCTCACCAATTTGGACTAAAGCGATCAAGGCTCAGTTCAAGTTCAGTGAGTGAGTGTTTTACGGGCAGCGGACAACGAACGGGGCCTACCGGAATTCCGAGACAGTGGAAACAACAGTATTAATGGTTCATAACGGCCGGGTGAACGTCTTTACGTTCCACATTGTCATCTTCATAAACGAGAAATCAATGGTAGGATTTATCATCTATGACAGGAAATTTTCATGGCTGTTGAATCAAGGTACTGCACCTGTCTAGCCAAGACTAATTGACAAGCTCAAAAGAATCGATACCATGACGGGTTGTCTGGCTGGTACCTGGAAACAGAAGGTTGCCGAAATCAGTTCTTGATTGGCTGAGTGGGATGAACAGAGTGGCGGCAGTCTTAGCAATTTTGGATGAGGAACGCACCACTCTGGGTTAGAAAGTGTACAGTGATGCAGCACGGTACTGAGTCAAGAATTCAGTGGCTTCACAAGATACCTCGAGCAAATCAACCAAGAGGTATTCCACGTAGGTGGGTTGCAAGACGCTTTGAGAAGCACTGGACAAATGAAAGCAAGCAAGATCCCCAGCGCTCAAGGAAGCGTACAGTCAGATGGAAGATATGGTCCATCGTGGGTGAGATCCGAAACGAATTACTTCAAAATACAGTGCGCGATACGCCGTTGATACTACGACGTCAGGCTAGTTGAGCTTCAAAGTGGCAGATATGGTAGACGCACTCGGCAGATTACAATTTTGTGATGCGATTCCAGCATCTACTAATGAAGAATCCCAAAATTGTTTCGTTGAGACTTTAGAAGTTTCTCTTATCAACCAACGTACTACTATGTATGGCGAGATGGAGGTTTACTGTTAAGAACTGGCAATTGATAGTGGGTCTGTCACTTTACACTATCCTTGGGGAACTGGAAAAATTTTCCCACTCGGCTCGATCGAGCAGCAATTGGCATGAAAGTCTCACTGAAGTTTGGGTTTGGCCACCGATGGTAGGACAGTGTGAATGGCTTTAGCCACGGCGAATGGCTGCAGCGCTTCACGCCTCATAAAGACAGAAGCCATGATAAAGTCTAAAGTGACGCAGTCATGCCAATTAACGCCCTGGAAGATCATTCCAAACTTTGTGTTGTCGTTACCATTCCAATCAACTCCATGAGAACGTCAATCTGACAGGACTACAGTCTGGTCTTGATTTTCAGCCTTCCTTGTTGCAAGAAAGTCACAACAGACAAGCAATCGAAGCCCCTCGACAATGACGAAAAGGATATGGACAAGACATCAGAGCGTGGGATGGCACTGTGCACAGCCTTGTGATAAAGTTTCAGCCTCGCCTTGGGTAGAGGTGCAGCATAGCACAGTGCAGAATAGCAGGCAGATATCTTCAGCCAGTCTAAAGCTTGATCTTGAAACCAGATTCAGGAACTCTCCCCATATTTCGAATCTCATCTTGAATCTCCATAACTACCTGCAAGACTATAACAAAGCGTAGTCTGGGGCGACCAGGGCCTACAAATCCTGCCGAGATTGATGAGATTGCCTTGTAGCTACACAAACTTGACTGTACGACAGGACAGAGTGAAATCGACGAAAAAATTTCGGTCCAAGGGGGGGGG